>NC_090650.1:427692552-427885052 GCF_040937935.1 Hyperolius riggenbachi
CCCCGTCCCTCCCACCCCAGCAGTCACTCACTGATTGCTATTAGACTAAGAGGCGCCACAGGGCCCACAACCTCCCCAACACCTTAATCTCCAGTTAACTGGCTTGCAGTCACTGCCATGTATCCGCTTTTCTTATTTCTTTCTGCTTCATACACAATAAGGAATGACAGCTGAATGAATTGTGTGCCCCCTCCTACACTGCGCCCTGAGGCTGGAGCCTCTCTAGCCTATGCCTCTGCTCGGCCCTGCCCACAAATCAGTAAAAAAAAGTAATTTCCTGTTTGGAAGTGTTTACATACCAGTTTGCATTGGGAAAAATAAATGGAAACAGGAAATGTGGGTGCAGGAGTGTATTTTACCACGGTAGCCAAAATGACTATGGGCGCGTACGGAGGGGCCATAGGCACTGATATTTATATCAGTTCTAGTTTCTGATTTGTGGCCAGGGTGGGGTAAAGAGGAACATTAACCACTTCCACTAACGCTGATAGGCGCCGGTAAGGTGGCAGCCCCAGGACTGCCTAATGCTGAAAGGCGTCAAGAGCGGTGGGCGGGGATTAGTGGGCTGAAAACAGCTGTTATTTACATGTACAGTGCTGCGATCTCCTGCAGCACTGTACGGGGACAGCTCTGTCACTAAACTGGCCCCTATGAGAGCCGATCACGTTGATTGGCTCGCTGGGGGGAGGGAGAGGGGATTAAAAAATATTTTATTAAAAAAATAAATTAATTAATAAAAAAGCAACAACATCCCAATAGCAATCAGATGCCACCAACAGAAAGCTCTGTTGGTGGCAAGAAAAGGGGGAGGGGGGAGATACATTTGTGTGCTAAGTTGTATAACCCTGCAGGACACAGTTAAAGCTGCAGTAGCCTGAATTGTAAAAATAATAGCCTGGTCACTAGGGGAGTGTAAACCTGTGGTCCTCAAGTGGTTAACCAAGGATTGAACTTCATCCCAATTTGTAGCTAATACTCCTTTTCCATGAGAAATCTTTACCTTTTCTCAAATAGATCAACAGAGGGGTCTGTATGGCTGATATTGTGGTGGAACCCCTCCCACAATGTGATGTCAGGACCTAGGTCCCGACAGTTTCCTGTCTGTGAGCCTTGTTGCACTGTGGGAAATAACAAGCAACCACAGTATCTCCCTCTGTGCATATGTATATCTATTGTGTGGTTATATATATATTTTTCATGTCTGCCAGTAGTAAAGATGATGACGTGGAGGCTGATTGTGGATCAAACAATATGAAAAAAATTACACGGCGAATATCAATCGTTTCTTGATCTCTCTTCTATTTGTTAACTTCTCACTTTACAATGTATTGATTTATTACTTTCCCCTTTTATTTAAAGTTCCTCTAGGTTATGTGTCAGTGTTTTTTTCGATAAAAACGATTGGATCTCCCGAAAAAAATCGAAAAGCTTTTTTTTCATTCGAATGAAAAATCCAATCGGCTTTCCAGTTTACTTCTTTTTATTGATCCAGAATGCCAGATATTTTTCTTCAATGTTTCTAAAGATTGTATGGTGTGTGTTAGATTGTCAATTTATTAATATATAAACCCTAGCAATTTTCTCAGAGTTTTCAATCATTTTTCTCATAATTGGGGAAAAATTGAACATAGGTGTGTGGTACATTGGTCATAATTTTGAAATGTTACAATCAGTCAGAAAAATTAATTGCAAACAGATATTTAAAAAATTGTATGGTGTGTGGCCACCTTTACAATCAGTCAGAAAAAATGATTGCAATTCTTAAATTGAACAGATATTTAAAAAATTGTATGGTGTGTGGCCACCTTCACTGCGGAAATCAGAATACCACGGAAGTTTTAAGCCAAGTATCGGAAAAAATCGGTAGTATTCAAGTCTTGAGATTGGTCTAAAATGACCGTGGTATTTTGATTTCCGCAGCAATTATTTGCCTTCTCTGATTGGTCCAATACTTTTGACTCGGAAGTATTTGTCCAATCAGAATACTCGGGAGTGTAGCGGAAATCTGCAAAATATAGTGGATTCCAGAAAACAGCATTTAAAAAAAATAACATGACTTTATTAACAAAAATCACATAAAAAACCCTTTTCTGCAGAAATCGGAAATCTGTATTGGAAATTCACCATCGGTATTGGTATTCGCCATTTGTGGAAATTTCTGCAGAATCAGCAATCCACAATTGCAACCATCCCTAATGTGCACCATAAAATGTCAACCTCTTAAAATTGCTAATATAGCATAAACAATTGTCAGGAGGAGCAACATATGTTAAAATTATTAAAAGCAGTTTAAAATTGGAGGATACGTGTTTGCTTTTATCTAAAAACAGATCTCACAGTCGGCAGCTCAATAAAACTACTTTAGCATAATGACCAGAATGTGTTTTTTTGGGAAAAAAAAAAAACATTTCATCAGGTCATGCATGTACTGTGAAGTGATCATGATGGATCACTTTTATCTCAATGATCACAGCATGGCACTTCTGCGTGTCCTGATGAAGCGGCTTTAAACGACAAAACACATTGCTTGAACTTTTAATGACTTATGTTTGGCTGTGACACCTGTTGTTGGAGGCATGAAAACATTTCATCTTCACACTTAGCCTAAAGCTGATCCAGTCCAGCCTAATCATTGTTTCCACTAGGTACATTTCGATTAGAAAATTGGATTTTCATGTAAGTCACGTTTTTTTTACCACTAGTGGGGTTTGCATTTGCTGGCCGGCTGCATTTTTAATGCATTTGTGCTCCTATACTTTGTATCAGGGCTGTGGAGTCGGTACAAAAATCTTCCGACTCCAACTCCGACTCCTCGGTTTATGAAAACACGACTCCGACTCCAACTCCGACTCCGGGTACCCAAAATAGCTCAGACTACGATTCCTTAGTCTAATACTTAACGGGGCTGTGGATTTTGTACAAAAATTATCTGACTCCTCAGTTTATGAAAATAACGACTCCGACTCCAACTCCGACTTCGGGTGCCCAAAATGGCTCAGACTCCGATTCCTAAGTCTAATACTTAATGGGGCTGTGGATTTTGTACAAAAATTATCCGACTCCTCAGTTTATGAAAATAACGACTCCGACTCCGACTCCGGGTGCCCAAAATTGCCCCGACTCCAACTCCTCGACTCCGACTCCAACTCCAACTCCACAGCCCTGCTTTGTATAGGCTCGCAGGAAAATTGCATAGCAATTCCACCACTATGTGATTTTCCCCGTGATTCAGCAATACAAACTACAATGGGCCATATGCAATTCTCTTTTTCACCTGAGTTTTCTCCTAAGAGATAATTTTTCATCTTTGATTTTAAATAACTTTCCAGTATTTTCCAACTAAAAAAGTACCAAAAAGTTGGGGAAAAAGTACTAACACAATTATTTTGAGCATTTTCTTGCCTTCTGGGGGCTTAAATGGCATCTTATTGACAAGTTTAAAAATATCATGTAGGAGAAAACTCAAGTGAAAAAGTGAATTGCATATAGCCCAATATTTTCATAACAAGTTTTTTTTTTCTATCATCGGAAATCGCAAGTGCAAACGCACATCAACCATTACGTATAGTCAAATGATCGTATCATAATAAAAATAAAAGGAAATGCAATGGCAATTTCATCATTTTCTAGTGGAAAGGGGCCCTTATTGCTTTGGCTTTCTTTTTGTGAGATCACATGTGTCCAAACTTGCCAGTAGAGTGAAACTTTTGCAGTGTTCCATACAGTGCAGTTAGCCTGTGTTCTCAGCTAATCTCACATAATAGGTAATTTTATCTACAGCTTCCATCAGGAGAAAAAGGCTCCGGGATAGAGCTGTACCCTCCATACTTCACACCGCTCAAGAGGGATTTCCAGTTCTGCTGACACTTGACATAAAATCAGTCATGCCATCAACAGGACGGGAGGAGGAGGAGGTGGGAAACGGCAATTGTTGGCTTCTTATCGTTCCCTGTCAGGCCTTGCATGGGTCATTCCTTACCCATTGTAATTGCGTGTCCTTCCAGCAGACATTGTGCAAGAGATATACACTTGGTTTCACTCCTTTGTCTGCCTTGCCTTCGAACCCTCTTTATTTATAACATTGCCCGTGTCACTTAATACCTTATAAAATAATGCAGATAGGCAACAGCTGTTGGAACAGTGGGGTGACATCTGCACATCAAAGCCGGAGCCAGCAGCCTCCTACATCTCCTCCGTGCCTCTAATTTACTTGAATTTACTGCAGCCCCTTGTAGAGAACATCACTCGAGCGCTTCTAAATTTATCAGCTTCTGTTATTTCTTATTTATATACTGAGGCTGGAAGCTGCAAATACATTGTTCAGAATATCTTTTTGGATTATTTGAACATTATAGAATATGCTGAGGATTTTAGGTTTTCACACCTTCACGACCACCAGCTTTGAGGGCCTGTTTAAACTTGGGTTCCAGGTCCAATTCTGAATCGGATGCGGCACCCGTCAGGGTTGCTCGTAAACTACGCCAGCGCGAATCTACGCGTTATAGTACGCAACTACGCATCATAGTTCGTAGGTGAAGTTTAAGAACTACACGTACGCATTTCCACGTAGTAGTAGTCCCGCTATGCGAAGCTTCGCCCGCTACGCGTAGTTGACGTATGTATTGCGAAGTCAACTACGTGTGTGGTAACTGCATCTATATGGATCATTGCGCATGCACAGAAATATTATTGCCCTTTTATACGCATACAATTCCGCATTGGAAGGTGGAATGTACGCTTATATTGGTTTATATATGAACATAGGTAGCAGATTAATGCGGAAATGTTAAGGGCATAAGCGGTCGCATCAACTATGCTACGCACTACGCGAAGCTTGCGTATTTCAACGCGTAGTCTATGGAATGCCAACGTAGTGAAGTTTCTGATTACATAGCCGTAGATTACGAAGCGTATTTGCATAAAAATACGCGCAGTTCCAGCGTAGCGAAGTTGGCTGACTACGACCATCCCTGGCACCCGTGCTGCCATAAAACTGCTGCCAATTCGCTATAGTCATGCTATGCCTGGCTATAGGGATTCAAATGCGTGTTATGTTAAACTGCAGCATCCCATGCCAACTGAATCGTACACTGGAAAGCCTATTGATGGAATAGGCAGCATTTCCCCGATCAAATCACATGTAGGGAAAATCTATGACACCCAAATAACAAAAGTTGTATATAATATATATATATATACAGCAGAATCTCGTTGTAGTAAACTCTGATATAGTAAACCTCTGGTATATAATAATCACAGTCCTCAGGTCCCAGCAAATGTGTCTGTATAAATATACAATGTATAAACAATTCTGAAGAAGTAAACTTCTGATGTAGTAAACTACTTTTCCTGGTCCCTTGGAGTTTACTATAAAATAATTCTAATATAACCCCAAATCCTTAACGCTGGGCACAAACCTAACAATTTGCCCAAACAAAACAACTAAAGTGAACAGTACTCCTTTCCAGCACACAAATCGAAATGAACAGTCAACCGCAGACATGACTGTTCAGCATTTACAATACAATAACTACACCCATTGGCCTCACGCACATTATTTAATGGACAAGCCATTTTTTTTGTACTAGTGAGTATAATATTCATCTCTCTCCCTGCCTGTGGTGGACCATGGTGCTCCAACCCTGAGTCTCAGCCAAGTGAATATTCTGCAGACAACGGGTCATATCCTATTACATTTTCTCCTGAGTTTTCTCCAAGTAGATGTTTTCAAACCTCGGAATGATCTCTTGGCAGCCGGCAATTTACTCTGCTTAATTTAATGTTTTTAGGTGGCATGCTGCAGCTCAACACAATAGCGCATTGTCTGTCTGTGAGTCTGTGACAAACAAACTGCTCACATTCAGCCACTCCACTCCACCTCAGTCAGGACAGCAAGTGTCACCTCCTCCCTTCTGCTGTGCAAGTCAAATGAAACACTGCTGCTCTCCTGCCTCCCCCCTCCTCACTCACTGACAGACTCCTCACACAGCACAACAAGCTGCTTTTCCCCAATGATGCTCTCCTGCCTCCCCCTCGTCACTCACTGTCAGACTCCTCACACAGCTGCTTTCCCCAATGATGATCTCTTCACCTCACTCTCTTCTCACTTCTCCTCCTTCTCTGATCACATTCTGTTAGTGTAAACACACAGTACAAACATGCTGCCCCTGTAATCAGGTGAGTATTTAGCCCTAACACCCCCCCCCCCCCCATCATCACTTAGACAGAGCCTGTCATGACAGATTTTGAATCAAGTATAAAAAAAGAATTTTTCGAATATTCGAACAGACCTTATAGTTTTGGAGAAAACCCATTTTAAAAATTTATAGAGGTTATAGCAATAAAAAACCAGTGCAATGACAAACTGAGGGGAATTTTGGCTCATAGATGCTATTGTCACCGGATTTGACAAACAATGTTTTTTAAAGATCTTGCAGCTTTTGAAAATATCAATTTCTTTTTTTTTTTTAATTGGAAAAACTCCCTGGTGTTAATATCATGTATAAACGCTGCAATCAGCCCTGAAAACTGGCTCCATAGACTTCAATGCAAATCCACTAAAATTAAATTTTTTTGCACATATTATTGTAATTTTGGAAAAAAAGATTACAAAGCTGATTTGGGCAATTTCACTCATTCCTATCCTTGGACGCACTTCTTACTCCTCCCATAAGCCCCCATGTTTACATTTTTCTTCCTCCTCCCAGAAGCCTCCATGTTTACATTTTTCTTCCATAGAAGTGTTGTGGCAGCGCATTGTAAAGATTTGTCAGCACAAAACCACAAGTAATCATCACACCATCCTATGCCAGCAGCATTGATCAGCCTGGTGGCTTTGATGAGTGACTTTAATTACTTTAGAAGGGCTAATGATAACAGATGGGTCTCAGGAGGGTAATTTATCTTGTATCTCCTTACAGCAATATTTGCTTAGTAACACACACATTGCACGGTGGTGGTTTTGGCACGTTTGCACTCCTTAAAAAAAATGTAAACTTTAAGTATTCAACTCCAAATTCTTCAGCAGTTCAGTGAGAATGAGGAGCCGAAAACAGTAACTGCAGAGTTCACCATTTTTTTCCAGTTGAATCATGATGACGGTGAGTCCGTTCTTTGGTCACTATACAGCATTGTCAGTCCACAGCTTCATTTGCTTGAATGGAGTAATGGGTCTTCAGCAGAAAAGGATTAAGAGGAAATAGGGCCCTAGGCCAGATAGCAGTTTTTGTCCATCGCTGATAATCACCTGCAGTGATGAGCGAAAATGCAAATATTCTTTTCGCCGAATTTTCGCTGAAAAAAGCACTAATTTATTTTCGACAGGCGAATTTTCGATCAAATATTTTTCGCGTTAATTTTTGCCTAATGCCCATTATTTTCGCTTTAAATACATAGTTTATCACGTACGTATTTGCGCATAGTCGTAGTACCGCTATGCGAAGCTTCGCCCGCTACGCGTAGTTGACGTATGTATTGCGAAGTTAACTACGCGTTTATACAGATCATTGCGCATGCGCAGAAATATAATTGCCCTTCTATACACATTGGAAGGTGGAATGTACGCATATATTAGTTCACCCATGCATGTATTTAGCGGATTATTGCGAAAATGTTCCCGCATAAGGACATAAGCGTCCGCATACAGCGGATCATTGCGGAAATGTTTCCACATAAGGGCATAAGCGTCCGCATACAGGGAAGTTTCTTTAATTTTCGCTGCTGGTTGAAAACGTAAATATTTCTGCAGATTTCCGTGAAAATTTGCTGAATTCCAAAACGGGATTTTCAATACGAAAATGACTCAGGCGAAAATTCGCAAGCAGCACTGATCACCTGGCTTTTTTTTTTTTTTAGTAAAATTTGGTGGGGGCTAGCACCCACCAGGGCTACGTACATTAACCTCTTGCCAATCGCATCACGCCGACGGGCGTGGCCGCGGCAGCAGCCCCAGAACCACCTAACGCCGATTGGCGTAAGGTCATTGGTCTCCTGTTTTGCAGGAGACTGTGCACGCTGATGCATGTGCATCTCCGCTTGGTAGACGTACAGCCTCCCAGGGGCAATCGCCGCTAGGAGACTGTTAGATGGTGAAATCGCCGTCTAATTAGCTTGTACAGCGATGCATGGCAGCACTGTACTGGGGACAGCCGTCTGACACAGCTGTTCCTCTGGGAGACAAGATAGTGATCGGCTGTCATAGGCTGAAGCCTATGACAGCTGATCACGCTGATGATTGGCTGGCGGGGGGGGGGGGGGAGAGGGAGGGAGGAAAAGATACAAAATTAATTTTAAAAAATTGCACAATTTAATAAAAAAAAAACAATAAATATTTATAATAAACAAACAAACAATCCTGGTGGCGATCTGACCCCACCAACAGAAATCTCTGTTGGTTGGGAGAAAACGGGGGGATCACTTGTGTGCTGTGTTGTGCGGCCTGCAGCGAGGCCCTAAAGCTGCAGTGGCCCTTTTTAAAGTGTAACTGTCGGGCATAAAATCAAAAAACAATTCTTTATTTTTATCTGGTAAACAAGTAATGAGGATGCTAACCAGGCAATCCAAAAGTTAGAATCTCTATTACTTTTTTTGTTGATGAATAATCATTCCCCAGTTTACATGACTCTTATTTGGTACACACAAAATTCGGTACACAAGAAGGAAGTTGCAGAGCATGCTGGGTTGTCATCTTTTGCTTCTCTACTAGAGAAGCAAAAAAGGACCACCCAGCATGTCCTGCAACTTCCTTTTTGTGTACCAAATTTTGTGTGTACCAAATAAGAGGTGGTTAAATACCAATATTTTACTATTGCCAAAACTAACCCTACTCTCACACAAAACCTTCACACCTGATGGCTAACCTTAACCCCCCCTCACACACACTACCTGCCTAATGCCTAAAACTAACCCCCCCCCCCCCCAACCTGCACATACTACCTTGCCTATATATATATATATATATATATATATATATATATATATATATATATATATATATATATATGACTGGCTTGTAACAATAAAAAGAAAAGAATTGGAAATTTACTTACATTTATTAGTAGTACCGTTTAGCAAACCCAGGAAACCTGTCTTCACTTCGGATGATCGAAACGCAAAGCAACGTTAAAAATGGCCTTTGGAAATAACTGTGGCAATGTGCAGTAATCTCACTTCTGGCTGTGAGCCAAGCTATAAGCGCGGCTCTCTAATACTCACTTCCTGTGGCCGAAAAACGAATTGCATGAAAGTGTATTGTCAAAATGCGCAACGCAAACGTGAGCGGCGAACAGTTTAAAATATTAGAGGTGCCATGGACTTACATGACTTCCTGTTGCCGCACGTCACTGCACATGCTGGGCACTAATGCGCGGATGCTCCAGTGTTACCCGTACAGCAACGCACCGCTCAAGTATGAAATGCTTTATAGACTTTCACTGGTTTAGCTTTACCTTGCGGCAAAACAGGGCAACACAATTCACCAGCGTGTAAGGGGCCTCAGGGTATTTTGCAGTGAACTAACCCTCAGGGTATTTCATGTTATCAAAGTGCTTAAAGAGACACTGAAGCGGAAAAAAAAAATGATATAGTGAATTGGTTGTGTACTATGAATAATTACTAGAAGATTAGCAGCAAAGAAAATATTCTCATACTTTTATTTTCAGGTATATAGTGTTTTTTTCTAACATTGCATCATTCTATAATATGTGCAGATTACACAACACTCAGCATTCAAAATGAGTCTTTCAGAGCAGTCTGTGAAGTAATGACCTCTCCTCTAGCAGAGAAAAAGTAAACAGTTCACTTACAGTTGAGATAATAAAAGTCAGATAACAGCCCTCTCCACGACTTAGTCGGAGAGTTAATGGCTTGTTTGCATAGAGATAACAACTGGAGTTTTTTAACTCTTCCTGTACTGGAAACAATTAGACTGATGTATCTGATCTTAATGTTTTATTTCTTAGCTGTACTACACATACAAATCATAATATCATAATTTTTTGTTTCGCTTCAGTGTCTCTTTAAAAATGTGTCAATAGTATATAAATGAATAATAATAATAATAATAATATTACAACAATTGGGATTTTTGGATACCAAGAAACACATTTTCAACTTAATTTCATGTCACATACATCATATCCTCTACTTGCATTATGCAAGAAATATAGGAAAGCAGAAGTGGAAATATTCTGGGAAGCTGAACTCGTTAAACTAGTGACAGGGCTTAAAAATTTAAAAGAGTTAGATTTCTGTTAGCCATCAGTTTGCACTTAATTGGTGCCAGGACTGAGCTACTGTACAATCCATTCCCGACCGACAGTGCGCTGAGTCAGGGCGGCATGCTCCATTGGCTTAAAAATGGTAGCTCACGTCTAACATCTCTCTTAACTTTTACAAAGTGTCATTAGTTTACACCAGAGCTTTGACTAGTACAAAAATTTTTTTTTTTTAATGAAAAAAGTTGACGTGAGTACACTGAAGCCTTGCGAAGAAATAGTTATTAACTGGTTATATACACCTACTTCTCGGCTACAGTAGTTTCTGTAACGATCGGTGTAACACAGAGAGGGTCTGATTACCGGTGATCTGCAGTATCACCGAGAATGCAGAACATACCCGATTATTGATGATCTGCAGTATCACCGATAATCAGATATATATTCTAACCTCTGAACACCTGAGAGATAAGAGTCTTTTGGTGTAACAGTAATACTTTGAGTATTGCACCTGAGGGGCAGGTGCGAGGCAGTACAAGTACTGCACAAGAGACAAGTTCCTTCCACTAGCCTGGACTCTCCCGAGAGAGGAGTCAGGCTGGAAGTGGGAAGGACAGAGTGAGAGTGACACCAGTGAGGATATGTCACTAACAGATCTGGGAACTGCCTCTAACAGTGAGGTCAGTTCTCGAGGTCGGGCAAGCCAGGTCGTTAACACACAGACAGATAAGATACAGATTTAGGAGACAGATACGGAATCCAATGGACAGGCAGAGTTTGGCAACAGAGTATCAGAATGGCAAGGTACAGAATCAGGAGGCAGATACAGAGTCCAGGAACGAGCAGAGTTTGGCAACAGGATATCAGAATAGCAAGGTACAGAATCAGGAATCAGAAGAAGGGTCAGGCAGGCAGAAGGTCATAACAAATAATACAATACAATATTCCTAACGCTAAGGTGTGAGCTCCTTGATCATCAACACCTTTGGAAACTGAGCTAGAACACAGATACTGACAAGGTCTGAGTGCTACCACGTAGTGATCGCAACGCCAGAGAAATGACCAGCACCCAGTATATATACTATAGCGCTCTCCAGCGCCACCCCTAAGTGCTGGACCAATGGAAGGTGGTGAAAATGTCAGCTGACCAGCTTGGTCAGCTGACTCTTCTCTGGCTGTCATATAAGCTCTGCCTCTCAGCGCGCGCGTCCTTCTGAACCTGTGTGGACTAGCAGTCTAAGCCACACCAGACGTGTTTTGCAATGTATCTGCTGATTCTGGCGCGGGAGCCGCCGCGCTGCTCTCCAAGCAAGTGGTGGCTTCCCCGCGTCCAACCACAGTGTCAGTAGCATTGTTATGCGCGCAATTTGCCGCATCCAATGCGGACTCCACCGCTCTGCCCATGCAGCATGCGGCGGTTTCCTCGCGTTGTGCCGCCATGTTGGACGCGGAAACAGCCGCCTCATACTGAGCACTTGCGGCGGCTTTTCCGCGTTTCCTCACAGTTTCATCTTCTTCTTGTATGTCTTATTTCTCCTCTACATACACTGGATTGATTTTAATCCTAATTCCCACTAAGGATGGTCGAAAATGGTTATTTCTGATTCTGGTGAAAATCTGATTTCCACAAATTACGCATACTATGGCATACTGATGGTAATCCGATTTCCAACTTTCCAAAAAAAGTATTGTTTTTCTGAAAGCCATAATAATTTGTTAGTAGTTACGGGTTCTGGAAAAAACAACACTTTACAGTACAGTATACGTCTGAATACTTGGAAGGTACAGTAGTTGGAGGCAGGGCCATCAGGGGGGGACAACTGACACTGCAGTGAGGGGCCCAGGGCAGCTGGGGGCCCTGGTCCCCATACAAAGCGCTGGAAGGGCCGCATGTGCTGACTGCAGCACATCACGTTCCAGCACTGAGAGAAGAGTGACATCAGCGCTTGAACGTGGGGAGCAGATGAGCAGATGAGTGAGCACACTACAGCGCACATTCTATACTGGGGAACTACCTACATCTGGCTACAGGCTACCTATACTGGGCCACCACCTATACTTGGCTACCTTTACTGAGGGCACCACCTGTACCTGGCTACCTATACTGGGGCACCGCCTATACTTGGCTACTTATACTGGGGCACCTATAGCTTGCTACCTATACTGGGGGCACCTGTACCTGGCTAACCTATACTGGTGCACTACCCATACTAGGCTACCTATACTGGTAGGGTGGGGTGGCTAGTGGGCGGGCACAGCAGCCAGTGGGTGGGCCCAGGCCTGATGATGTTTGAGGGGCCCCAAAATTTCTGATGGTGGCCCTGGTTGGAGGTATTGGACCAATCAGAGAATGCAGAAGGAATTCCTTGGAAATCAGATAACCGCAGTTATTTTAGACCAAGCTCAAGACTCCGATACTACCGAGAGTTTTTCAAGTCTTGTGACTGGAACACAAATTTCTAAGTTATTCCAATCTTGGCAGTAAACCACTGTGTTTGCTGATTGGGCCAATACTACCAAGCATTTCCAAGTTCTGAGTCCTATTATTGGCCTAACATTTCTGAGTTGAGGTAATGCGGCATTCCGACAGGTTCTCATTTTCTGAAAGGCGGTTTCAGATTACTGCTGCGGAAAGCATTTTTCCGATCGGAAAATCGGAAAATGGCATTCTGTCCGAAAATTTCGACCATCCCTAATACCCACTCACATTTCTATCTCCTGTTGCTGTCCACTGTTTAATTTATGGGTGGACTTTTACTTTTTCCACCCCTCTGGCTCTCCAATGCAAATATCAGCCTCCCTCCCCTTTCATATGCAGCCCCTTCTTCCATGTGCATTATCCAGGTACATGTGCCAACTTCCCATTCCATGTACAGCCTAATCTTCAATGTTAAACATCCATGTGTAGCAGCCTCCATCTGTTATGGACAGTTTCCTTGGGAAGTGGCTCCCCTTTCTTGTGCTTCTCAAATATATTTACATTTTCAGCCTCCTCTTCCATATATAGCCACTCCTTGTTTCATGTTCGTACAATGCTGAAATAATAATAATAATAATAATAATATTAGTAATACAGGGAGGAGGAGGAGATTGAAAATAGAAAAAGGGTCTACAAATGATTTAGATAACGCTGACATCTTCCAAAGTGCTGTACAGAGTATGTAGTCTGGTCAGTGGTCACTTAAAGGACAACTGAAGTGAGAGTTATATGGAGGCTGCCATATTAATTTCCTTTTAAGCAATACCAGTGGTCTGGCTGTCCTGCAGATCCTCTGCCTTTAATATTTTTAGCCATAGACCCTGAACAAGCATATGAGGATCAGGTGTTTCTGACATTATTGTCAGATCTGACAAGATTAGCTGCATGCTTGTTTCTGGTGTTATTCTTAAAATACTGCAGCCAAATAGATCAGCAGGACTGCAAGGCAACTGGTATTGTTTAAAAGGAAATAAATATGGCATCCTCCATATTCTTCTCACTTCAGTTCTTTTTTAACTACCCCTAATAGGGGCTCACAATCTAATCCCTGCCACAGTCCTATGTGCGAGGGAGCTGGGAAAAAAGGGCGCATGCCGCTAGTGGACAAAAAGGGCGCCGCCATTCACTCCCATAATAAATAGAGTTTAATGGGCGCCGAGTAGGAAAAAAGGGCGCCGGAGCTAAATAAAGTTTATAAACGGCGCCAGGAGCTAAATAAAGTTTACAAACGGCGCCCGGCGATGTTTAATGATTTATAACTGAACTTGTGGTGATTTACGTTTATAAAATGCACCCGTGCCGAATAACGTTTATGAAAATACTAAACATATTTATCTTATTTAAATAATTAAAACATTATTTAAAGTTTTATCCCTTACTGTTTGTAAAACATTATTATTCACAAAATAAAGCGATAAAACATTATTATTCACAAAATAAAGCGATCAGTACGTAACATAAATTGCAAAATATTTTTTGAATCCACAATTAGTAAAACATTATTATCCACATAATAAAGGGGGGTCTTAGGTTTAGGCACCAACAGGGGGGTCTTAGGTTTAGGCACCAATAGGGGGGTCTAGGGGTTAGGGGTAGGTACAGGGAGGGTTACTTAGGCACCAACAGGGGGGGGTCTTAGGTTTAGGCACCAACAGGGGGGTCTTAGGTTTAGGCACCAAGAGGGGGGTCTAGGGGTTAGGGGTAGGTACAGGGAGGGTTACTTAGGCACCAACAGGGGGGTCTTAGGTTTAGGCACCAACAGGGGGGTCTTAGGTTTAGGCATTAACAGGGGGGTCTTAGGTTTAGGCACCAACAGGGGGGTCTTAGGTTTAGGCACCAAGAGGGGGGTCTAGGGGTTAGGGGTAGGTACAGGGAGGGTTACTTAGGCACCAACAGGGGGGGGTCTTAGGTTTAGGCACCAACAGGGGGGTCTTAGGTTTAGGCACCAACAGGGGGGTCTTAGGTTTAGGCACCAACAGGGGGGTCTTAGGTTTAGGCACCAACAGGGGGGTCTTAGGTTTAGGCACCAATAGGGGGGTCTTAGGTTTAGGCACCAACAGGGGAGTCTAGGGGTTAGGGATAGGTACAGGTAGGGTTCTATGTAAGAGTAGGCTTAGGTATAGTTTTAGTAAAATTTTAGTAATAATTACTAATGTATTACAACACTTATTACGAACGTAGTTATATTTATATCATCTTTATAAACAATATTTTCAGATTTTATTATAAGAACAAACCATAAATGACGGTTATTCACAATAATATACAATTATAACAATTAAACATATATTATTGGTTTTTTTATAAACGTAATTATAAGTTTAACTTTTGAAACAGGGAAGATTAACGTTTTCACAATTTCCGATTTAATAAACATTATTTAATGATTTATAATTTTGTTAAACATTATTTGTAAACGAAATATAGCACACTATATTTATAAACCCTATTAATGATTAATTATTATTTAGAGTTTACACCCCGCGCCCTTTTTGTCCAGGCGCCCTTTTTGTACGTACGCATGTGCAGGGCCTTGTAGTCTAGGGCCAATTTTTATAAGGAAGCCAATTAGCTTATCTGTATGTTTTTCAGAAAACTGAAGCACACAGAGGAAACCCACATAGGGAAGACAACATAAAACTCTGTGAAGATAGTGTCCTGGTCCAAAAAGTGCTGCAAACTGAGAGTGCTATTCACTACACCACTGTGCCTTCCTCATTTATTTACTCAGAACTTGAGATTATCAGTTATGTCTGTGATGCTTTTTAGTTAAGGGATACCCGAACTGACATGTGACATAATGAGATAGACATGTGTATGTACAGTGCCTAGCACACAAATAACTATGCTGTGTTCCTTTATTTATTTCTCTGCCTGAAAGAGTTAAATATCAGGTATGTAAGTGGCTGACTCAGACAGGAAGTGACTACAGTGTGACCCTCACTGATAAGAAATCCCAATTATAAAACACTTTCCTAACAGAAAATGGCTTCTGAGAGCAAGAAAGAGGAATTTCTTATCAGTGAGGGTCACACTGTAGTCACTTCCTGTCTGAGTCAGCCACTTACATACCTGATATTTAACTCTTTCAGGCAGAGAAAGAAAAAAAGGACCACAGCATAGTTATTTGTGTGCTAGGCACTGTACATACCCATGTCTATCTCATCATGTCACATGTCAGTTCGGGTATTGTTTAAGGTGTTTTCACTACATATCGGGATGCACACCAAAATGGAAAAAGGAGCCCTAATTTCACTGTAGGCATAGAAAAATGAGTGGCTGGGCACTGCAGAGACAGCTGGTCTTGTGCTGTGAAAGCTTAATAGATCCCAGCCACCCGCAGCTGTCCAAGGTCCTGAAACTGCAAAACCTCACTGAAACAAGACGGGCTGGCGAATGATTTATATTGCTTGCTATGTGCATCACATAAACAAAATCAGAATAACCGCATCCACTTGTGCAGTGCATTCATTTTCAGAGCTAATTGGATTGATTTTGTGACCAAAAAAATAAAATGATTCACACCGGAGGTTACAATATACTTTCAATATTGCTACACTAAAAAAAAAAAAAAATTTGCAGGCATTTTTTTTTCATAGATCTCAGGTATATTTACGTACTGTGAATAAAAATGGTTCAAAAAGATAAAAAAAAAGATAACCCGCACCTTGCAAAATTGACATTTATTGGCAAATTGCCTCTTTTTGAAGACGTGGGCAGTCTAACAGGTTTAAAAACATGCCTCCACCTTAGTTCATGAAGCTTTTTTTTATTATTTTTTTTATTTTATTTTTGTCTGTGTATGTCAGACCATCAAAAGACAGCTTTGCCACTGTTCCCCTTGGAAATAAAAGAGGAAAAGAAGAGATTCTAAAGAAGAAAAATCAATGCTGAAAAACACTGATGGCTCAATCCAGCGACAGTTATTATATTGTTCCACATATAACAAAATATAAAGTTTTTTTTTTTCCTTTTGTAAGTTTTGCATATCTCTCTTGGGGCGCAGTCTATTGTAACTGCAATGAAAAAAAAAGGAAAAAAGAACAACATTGATCACAATTTGGCAATGTTTTCAGTTCAAAAAGATCTCAATATTTCCCTTTTTCTGTCCATAGTAAAGAGTTATTGTTATTCCACTTTTGCTTTGTAGTATAAATATTTATTATCAATGCTACACAAGTTATGCTTGTTAAAGCTTTTCTTCAAGTATACATATTGCATTTTTACTTAATTGTGAAAGAAACCATGAATTCGAACGCATTAAGTGATTTACTGATAACATTTATTAGTATTAGTTAGTAGTATGTATATATATATATATATATATATATATATATATATATATATATATATATATATATATATATATATATTCATATTTTGGAAAGGTGGGGCCTCTGGGAAAGTTGCAGCTTTATCAGCCCTCCAGTTCGCACCCGGTATTTTTGTAAATGTAAGTATGGGTAATGGCTGAAAAACTATGACTGTCAGAGCTCTTGACATCTAAAAGGCCTAAGGCTCATGACTAGCTCTCGCTTTGCTACTCTTCCGCAGTGTTGGATTGGCCCACCAAAAAACACCAACAGGTAATTGCCTAATGGTCCTTTTTTTCTCATATGATTTTCAAATTTAAAATATTACATAAAGGCTTCTATCTGCAGGATGGTATCTGGGTCAACTCTGCAAGCCCAACTGCATTATTTACCACAACTTGGTAATTTTTGCCCAATCACAGAACTCGAAAGCATGGAACAAATAGAGAATGCAGAGAATGCAGAATGTTTCAACACAAATCAGATTACTGTGGTAATTTTAGACCAATCACAAGACTCAGATACTAGTAAGTATTTTTGAGTCTTCTGACTGATCTAAAATTTCCGTGGTTTTCCGATATCTACGGTATATCACAGCATTCTCTCGTCCAATACTCAGAAGTAATATAATTGATTAACTTTATTAAAATGACAAAAAAAGACTTTGGTAATCATAAATCCACGGAATCGGTAATGAGCATTTACAGTAATCAGAAATTCAATGGAATCAGCAATCAGCATTTCCACCCATTCCCATGGAAAAGGGAATGAAATGGACCAAACGAATATAAGTAGGGAGAGACCTGAACCCCAATGGATGAGGCCAGTCAAGGTTTTTCCTGGTAGGTTTTATCATGGTATAGAATAATCTTATGCTAGGTACACACCATACCATTTTCTGTTAGATTTTCTATAAGATTTATGCTGGGAATACACGGTTCGTTTTTGCCTTCGTTTAAACCTTCGTTTCGATTGTGCCTTTTGTCCTTTTCGATCCCGAAATAATCGGTCATATAGTTAATATCACCACCCACGGTTTCGTTTTTTTTTCCGACTCTGATGGTTTAGTTTTTCCAATGATCGAAGGCTGCAAAGAAACGAAACGAAAATCCCTTTTTACAGGGACGGACTAGCATAAACGAATATATAATCGATCTGAACAGCCATCAAGCCTACCAATGGCTCGATTAGATGGATAAAGAGAGATAATATCAAACATGTTCGATCACTAGTCGTTCGTTTTTGGGGTCTATTAATCGAAACTATAATGAGATTATGACTATTTTCACATACGTTTTCAACACTCGATTCGTTTACCGAACGAATCGAAGGTTTAAACGAAGGCAAAAACGAACCGTGTATTCCCAGCATTACCTGCCAGATAGATAATTTTCAACATGTTGGAAATTATCTATCTAACCATCTATCTGCCCAGCAATTAGGCATTGTTCTACTCAGCAGGAGATAACCAGAAGACAATGCAACAGAGATAATGGTCAGTCTC
Source organism: Hyperolius riggenbachi (assembly GCF_040937935.1). Lineage (NCBI taxonomy): Eukaryota > Metazoa > Chordata > Amphibia > Anura > Hyperoliidae > Hyperolius > Hyperolius riggenbachi. The sequence continues at coordinate 427,711,063 of NC_090650.1, forward strand.
TACAGACAATAATCTAATCCTTTAGGCCCCTAGCAAAACTTTTGTTGCTGCCCTCCACGCCCTATGTTCTCTCTCCCTGCCCCGTAGTGACTACCACAACCAGGAAGCTCATGTTCCTTGATCCTTCTATATTTCTGCAGTCACCATGATTTCCCTCATTGTTACAAGACCACGTACCTGGAGTTGGGGAGACCAAAGTGTAGAGGAGAGCTACTTTTGCAACTTACCACCCAGTCACTTTGGGTTGGGAACAGGGATAACTGGAGAACAAGGGGCGCTAGGTAACCAATCGGCGTGATGACTAGACGCTTGACCAGATGGTACTCAGGCACTCCCACACGCTGAATCTGGTACTGCAATGACTAAATGGACCTGTAGATGGAGACTTCACATGGAAACTCGTTCTGGCAGAAGTTGGCAACAAGGTGGGTACTCGGACAGGCAGAGGTTCGGTAACAGAGTGGGTAGTTGGACAAAGCGGAGGTCAATAACAGAGCTGGTAGTCATATGGATCAGGGTCAGCTTCAGATACGCAATAAGGCACTGGAGAGTAGCTCTCTCCAGACTTATATAGGCCGTTTGGTGCGTACGGCGCGCAAGAGCCGCGCCTGCGCATACGTGCATGCACGGACACCAACACAGATGCCGCGCCCAAGCTCACGCGCATGCCCGCAAATTCCAGAATATGCAATTGCACACACAGACGTCCCTTACACACGCATGCATGCACGTGCACAGCACTAAACCCAATGCCTTACAGAGCCAAGATCTATGCCATAACACAGTACGCGCACAATCCAGGGCCGCCAGACTCAGTGACCAACAACCAACGCCAAGACACCTGCGGACATCCGTTTGTGCCAGCCGCCAGGTATGGACAGGTAACTAACTGTGACACTCACCAATAACACATACTGTATGGGCAAAATAATATCTGCTCTAGAGGTGGGGCTCTGTATCAGGGGAGGGGTCATTACAATTATTATTTTAGTATTTATATAGCGCCAACATTTTTTGCAGCTCTGTACAGAGTATACTGTCATGTCACTTAACTGTCCCTCAGAGTGGCTTTCATTCTAATCCCTACTATAGTCATATGTCTACTGGCTTGATTCACTAAACTGTGATAATTCATATCATGGCCGTTTTCACGCGCATTTTCGCACAATCGCAAATTTGAGCACGCAATTGTGCATTTTCGCGTGCAAATGATATTGTTTTTGCGTGAAAATTTGCGTTTAGGGAATGAAGCCCTATATATGTATCAAGGTCTAGGGCCAATTGTATGTATCATGTAGTGGATGTAAAATAGTCTAGGGCTAGTTTTTAGGGAGAAGTCAGTTAACTTCTCTGTATGTTTTGGGGATTTGGGAGGAACCCGGAGTGACCAGAGGAAACCCACACAGACACAGGGACAACAAACAAACTCCGTGCACAGGGGCGTAACAATAGACCCTGCAAGGGATGCAGCTGCAGGGGGGCCCAGAATCTGCAGGGGGCCCCATGGGGGTGAGAAGTTTATTTTCCCTGTCCTAAGAGACTGACAGTTAAGGGCATGGAGAGAAAAAAACTTTCTGCACCCTGCAAAATTGTTCTAAATACTGCATCTGCTCAGCCACTGAATGATAAGGAATCAGACAAAGATTTGTAGATAGTCCCTATTCAGTGTTCAGCAGGGGTCTCGTGTACAATGCCCTGCCCCCAACATCTCTACCCCTCTCCAAAGGCTGTTTACTGTAGTGATGCTTGATGAGTCTGGGCACTGAGTGAAAAAGCTTTCTGCTCTCTGCACAATTTTTCTAATGACTGCATCAGTGCAGCCACTGATAATCAATCATACATACAAAGAGGGAGGGGCATCCAAAGTTTCACAGTGGGGCCCAGTGATTTCTAGTTACATCCTGTCCTTGCAGATAGTGTTCTGGCTAGGATTCAAACCAGGGACCCAGTGCTGGAAGGCAAGATTGCTAACCTCTATGTCACCATGCTGGCCAGGGCCGGATTTAGGCCATGGCCTAGGGCACCAGAGCAGCAGGCTAAACTGGTGCAGCATTTGCATGCTTGCAAATGCTGCAATGCAGGGAGATCAGGCGAGCGCCTGACCCGGGTACTCTGATGCCAGCCGCCTGTGCAGCAGCCACCTTGCTCTCTGTGCACGTTTGCATTGTGGCTGATGGCTAATGGCTATGCACTTTGGAGACGGAACGGAAGAGGAAGCTTCTGTACTGGAGACGAGCGGAGAAATGAGTGACACTGATGGCTGCTGTGGTGTGAAGGTGAGCTGGCTACCTATACTGAAGGGGGTGGGGGAGTCATCTGGCTACCTATACTAGAGGAAGGGGGAGGGGTCATCTGGCTACCTATACTTGGGGGGGGGGTCATCAGGTTACCTATACTCGAGGACAGGATGGGAGGGGGTCACATGGCTACCTATACTGGAGGGAAGGGGGGAGGGGTCATCTCTTTACCTATACTGAAGGGGGGCGGCTGGTGACAGTGGCCTTGGGCAGTAAAGAGTACTAATCCAGCCCTGATGCTGCCCATAAGTAGTTGGGGGTCCCCAAAGCCATAGGCCCCTCTGTACCCGCAGGCTCTTCTTCCTGAGTAATTACTTCTCTGGTCTGGATGAAGCGATGCAATCTCTCAGGTCTGCCACCTCTGTCTGCATCTCATAAATCACATCTTCCTTTGCAGGTCTTATTATGCAGACACAAAACATGGCTGCCCCCGCTCCTACACCCGCCCCTTTCCTTTACCTACAGCAAGGCTCTGCATATTATTCTTGCAGTTCCGCAGTCCAATAGCAGCAGAACAAAAGCCGAGCAGGATATACATTTTCCATTAATGCCTGACAGGCACTAATTATACAGCACATTTACTGCGCAAGGCGAGAATTTCATTGCTTGCTGTGAATATTTATGTCCAACTAAACAAAGAAGTAAAAAAAATTACTTCTCACCCATTAGTAATTATGTGGCGAGATAAAAGTCTTTATAGAAATGAAACAATAACCCAGATTATCTTATCTCCGGCGACTTTGCTATATGAGCCACGGCGGCGCAGAGCCGTTCATAAGCAAGTAGCACATATCAGGCAATGATGTATTTACTTGTCGCGCCAAGCTGGCCGAAGACAAATTATGAGCAGGAGGGATATGTAAAACAAATGATCAGTTTGCCTGCTGTGATTAAGTGCACACTGGTCTCTTGTCTTCTTTTTTTTTAATTCTCTATTGCAATACCTTTCCTTTTTTCTTCCCCCTCCCTGCAGTAGGAACGCTGGAACGTTTTACCTCGTTGAACAGGGGAGAAGTATCTAAAGCTTTGCGAACAAACAAATGAGGAGAGGCGCAGTCGCTGCCACAGCGGTGACCTAAATCCTAACAATGTAGCTGGTTCAGCGGTGGGTCAAGGCGTGCAGCGGGGGGACTCCGGAACAATTGTCAGAGCACGCCGCAAGTGACAAGCATTGTGGTTGCTCTGTGACGATCTATAATGTCATTCAGGCTGTCGATGTTGCGTAGATTGCCGATAGCACCAGCGTGGGATGATTTCAAGCCTCTCGGGCTTGTTTGTAGGAGCAAAAAAAAAGAGATTTTAGGAATAATTTAGTCCAGATATGAACCACATTTTCTATGTTGAGCAAGCCTGGCATTGTGGATGGTAGGGACAAGCAAGCAGGGTGTAGATAGGGATGCTAATTCAGAAATCGGAAAATGGAACTCGAAAAACCTATTTCTATGGAAATACTTCATTACCGCAACTCGTTCATTTTAGCCCAATCACGGAACTCGGAAACATTGGAGTCAATGAGAGAATGCAGAGCAAATCAGAGAATGCCGAATCAACTCGGAAGCATTTGGTCAACCAGAGAAAGAAAAAAAAAAAACGACCAAAAAACCCACTTCTTGGAAATCAGAATTTGGATTTCTGCGGAAATCCCGCATTACCGTAACTAGGTCATTTTATCCCTATCATGGAACTCAGAAGCATTGGACCAATCAGAGAACGCAGAGTCAACTTGGACAAAAAAAAAACACTACTTGGAAATCGGAAAACAGAAATCAGAAATCTGTGGAATTGGTAATCAGCATTGGCGGAAATTGGAATTTTAGAAGAATCGGAAATCCCCATTTCCTACCATCCCTAAGTGTAAAAACATCCTACATAATGATTGACATTTTTTACCCCATTATTGTTATGGGGATCAGCAGGAAAGTAATTACAAAACAGTGGGTCTCACTATCTAAGACCACCTCCCCCCATCCACCCACATTGGCCACTCCCTGACAACAAGGGCTCCAAGTCCAACCTTCCCTAATAACAAGCGTGACCAATAAAACTAACCTGCACGCACACACACATACATGCACACACACGCATGCACACACACACACACTCACGCACGCATGCACACACACACACACACTCACGCACGCATGCACACACACATGCACACACGCACACACACATGCATGCATGCACACACACACTCGCACATGCACACACACACACACACACACACACACACACACACACACACATACACACACACACACACGCAGACACACACGCATTCACACACACAGACATACACACATGCATACACACATACACGCACACACAAACACAGATACACACACAGATACACACACATAAAGATACACACAGACAGACACATGCAAACACAGATGCACACACACACACACACACACACACAAACACTCATACACACACATACACACACAAACACAGATACACATACACAGATACACACACAGATACACACACACATAAACACACTCACAGATACACACAGACAGACACATGCAAACACAGATGCACACACACAGACACATACAAACACACACAAACACATACAAACACACACAAACACAGATACACACACACACACACACACATAAACGCACACACACACACACACATAAACATGCACGCACGCACACACACACACACACACACACACACACACACACACACACACACACACACACACACACACACACACACACACACACACACACACACACACACAAACACTCATACACAAACACACACAAACACAGATACACACACACACCCAGACACACACAAACACACACACACACACACACACACACACACACACACACACACACACACACACACACACACATACATACACACATACAAACACAGATACACACATACAAACACAGATACATACACAGATACATACACACACACACACACACGCAAACACAGATACACACACACAAACACAGATACACGCACACATAAACACACACACATAAAAACACACACAGATACACACACACACACAAACACACACACACAGACACACGCAAACACAGATATACACAAAGATACACACGCGCACACACACAAACACACACACACAGACACACGCAAACACAGATATACACAAAGATACACACGCGCACACACACAAACACTCATACACACACACAAACACAGATACAAACACACAGACACACACACACACACTCAATGACGCTGTATGATTCCCACCACCCACCATATTAGTGGAGTGGGAAATATAGACAAAAGGGCCTACTATTTGTAGTTGCTGTTTACATAGTTGCCAGTCCTGGAGCCCACTATTTTATCGGGTGCCAAAAACTAATTTCCCCTCATACAGCTACAAGTAACATGGGTGCCTATGGGACATTCAAAGTTCTGCAGCACCCCTTATTTTACATATGTTGTGGCGTTTGCAATGTGGATATTGGTGGGTTTACACCAAGGGGTGCGGTTAGGATGGAAGTGGGGTCGGTTAGGGTTAGGCATGTCTGCAGGGTCAGTTAGGGTAAGGCATCAGCGTGGGGTTGGATAAGGTTAGGAATTGGTAGGCATCAGCTCTGTGTGTAACCCTTCCAATGCTGGTCTAGTAAAAAAAAAATGCTGGTTGCATATAATATGCTGTAAATAATGTTTTAGAGCAAAGTTGAAATGCAGGGTTATATTCCGCTTTAAAGCTGAATGATTGCAAATACCTTCTGTTTTAAGAAGGCAAACTACACTTTCCATGAAAATGATACTTTATCTCACTCACAGGGGATTACCAGTATCCCCCATCACCTCTGCTCCTATGGAGGGGAGCGATTTGGGACAAGGTGGGTCCACTTCACTCCCTCATCCTCCTTCCCACATTTAATATAGCATAGGGAGGCTCCATATGCTATATTGATTATCATTTGGCACTGTCATTGGCCTGAGGAAGTGGGCTCAGACCTGTGAAACGCGTTGCCTGTGATAAATAAAATTATTTTGTAAGATTCAAAGATTTCGTCATTGAGGTAAGATACCTCGTTATCCTTTTCCTTTTTAAACTGTTTTTTTAAGATTTTATCCAAAAGCCTATTTCCCTCTATTGTCTTCTATTGGGCAGTAGTAATTATGATTTTACCAATACTTTACTAAGGCTAAACCTAACCCTAATCTCAACTAAGCCCTCTCTCTATGTGTCCCCCCTGCACACCTGGGCGGAGCTACAAACAGCAAATCAGATTCCACCCATTCAAGTCAATGGAAAAATGTAGAAGGCTGCCATTCTCACAGTAATCAAGCCAGAGTCCCCACACTTGGCACAGTTGGTCACTTGGTGACCGAGGTTACAAATCCAGGAAAAGTGGGAGGAGCATAAAACAGCCAATCAAATTTCAGCTATTCATTTTAAATGGGAACATCTCAACTGCAGCCATTCTTACACTCGCAGGGTTTTCAAACTTGGCACACTTGGTCACTGGGTGACTGGGATTAATATTCAGGAAAGTGGGTGGAGCCTACAACAGCCAATCAAAATTCACCTATTGATTTTCAAGGGGAATATTTAAACTGCTGCTATTCTTACACTTTTAATGGCAGAGGCTTCAAACTTGCTACAGTCGGTCATTGGGTGACTGGGGTCCAAATTCACTAAAGGGGCGGGGCCACATACAGCCAATCACATTTCCTTGGTGGATAAACTGCTTCCATTCACACAAATTTGATGTCAGGAACCTGACAGCTCACAAACTTGGTCATTGAGTGACTGTGTGTCAAGGTTACAAAAAGTGGGCGGAGCCAAAACAACTTTTACAGGGAAATTTAAACTGCAGCCATTCTTACACCGTTAATGGCAGGGTTCTCAAACTTTGCACAGTTGGTCATTGGGTGACTGAGATTAAGATTTTGGAAAGTGGGTGGAGCCTACAACAGCCAATACAATTCACCTTTTGATTTTCAAAGGGAATATTTCAGCTGCTACCATTCTCTTATACTGTTAAAAGCAGATGCCTCAAACCTGGTACAGTTGGTCACTGGGTGACTAGGGTCCAAATTCAGGAAGGGGGCGGAGCCACAAACAGCCAGATTTGTTTATTTTTCAATGGGAATATACAAAGTATTGATACCAAGGTCCACAAAGCTGAAAAACTTGATAATTGAGTGACTGTATGTCAATGTTAGAAAAAGTGGGCGGTGCCAACAACTTCATTTTTTACATTGCAGGGTTCCCAAACTTTACACAATTGGCCACTGGGTGACTGGGATGAATATTCAGAAATGTGGGTTGAGCCTACAACAGCCATTCAAAATGTGCCTATTGATTTTCAAGGGGAATATTCACATTGCTACCATTCTTACACTGTTAGTGGCAGAGGCCTCAAACCTGATACAGTCAGTCATTGGGTGACAGGGGTCCAAATTCACTAAAGGGGTGGAGCCACAAACAGCAAATCAGATTTGTTAGATTGATTTCAGCCATTCTGTTATTGGCAGGGTTCTCAAACGTGACACAGTTGGCCACTGGGTGACTGGGACTAATATTCAGAAAAGTGGGTGGAGCCTACAGCAGCCAATCAAAATTCACCTTTTGATTTTCAAGGGGAATATTTACATTGCTGCCATTCATGCACTCTTAATGGCAGAGGCCTAACATCTGCTACAGTCAGTCACTGGGAGACTGGGGTTTAAATTCTGAAGGGAGCGGGCCAAAAACAGCCAATCAGATTTGTTTAATTTCAATGGTAAAATGCAAGTTATTGATGCCAAAGATCTCAAAGCTCATAAACTTGGTCATTAAGTGACTGTATGTCAAGATTAGAAATAGTGGGCGGAGCCAAAAACAACTAACTTTTTACATGTGGAAATGTAAACTGCAGCTTTTCTTACACTGTTAATGGCAGGGTTCTCAAACTTCACACAGTTGGTCACTGGGTGACTAGGATTAATATTCGGAAAAGTAGGTGGAGCCTACAAGAGCCAATTAAAATTCACCTATTCATTTTCAAGGGGAATATTGAAACTGCAGCCATTCTCACACTGTTAATAGCAGAGGCCTCAAACCTGCTACAGTCGGTCGTTAAGTGTTTGGGGTTCAAATTCAGTAAAGGGGCAGAGCCAAAAACAGCCAGATTTCTTTGCTGGATAAACTGCTTCCATTAGCACAATTTTGATGCCAGGAACCCAAAAGCTCACAAACTTGGTCATTGAGTAGTGACTGTGTGTCAAGGTTACAAAAAGTGGGTGGAGTTAAAAACAGATTTTTCTGGGAAATTGTAAACTGCAGCTCTTCTTCACTGTTAATGGCAGGGTTCTCAAACTTAGCATAGCTGGTTACTGGGTGACTGGGATTAATAATCAGAAAAGTGGGTGGAGCCCTAAAATGCCAATCAAAAATCACATGTCGCTTTTCAAGGAGAATATTAAAATTGCTGTTATACTTGCACTGTTAAAGGCACAAGCCTTAAACCTGGTACAGTTGGTCATTGGGTCACTGGGGTTCAAATTCAGAAAAGGGGACAGAGCTACAAACAGTGAATCAGATTTGTTTCATTTCATGGGAAAATACAAATTATTGATGCCAAGGACCCCAAAACTCACAAACTTGGGCATTGATTAGTGACTTTGTGTCCAGGTTACAAAAAGTGGACGGAGCCAAAAACAATTTTCACTGGGAAAGTGTAAACTGCAGCCTTTCTTACACTGTTTATTTCAGGGTTCCCAAACTTTGCCCAGATGGTTACTGAGTGACTGAGATTAATATTCAGGGAAGTGGGTGGAGCCTATAATAGCCAATCAAAATTCACCTGTTGATTTTCAAGTGGAATATTTAAATTGCTGCCATTTTTACACTGTTAATAGCAGATGCCTCAAACCTGCTACAGTTGGTCATTGGGTGACTGGAGTTCAAATGCTGGAGAGGGGCGGAGCCACAAACAGCCTATCTGATTTGTTTAATTTCTATGGGAATATACAAATTATTGATGCCAAGGACTCCAAAGCTCACAAACTTGGTCATTGAGTGTTTGTGTGTTAGGGTTAGAAAGTGGGCGGAGCCAACACCAGTCAAATACATACCCGGGCAACGCCGGGTCATCAGTGGGTGGAGACAAATACAAATTTCACTGGGAAAATGTAAACTGCAGCCATTCTTACACTGTTAATGGCAGGGTTTTTAAACTTTGCACAGTTGGTCACTGGGTGACTAGGATTAATATTCAGAAAAGTGGGTGGAGCCTACAAAAGTGAATCAAACTTCACCTGTTGCTTTTCAAGGGGAATATTTAATTGCTACCATTCTTGAACTGTTAATGGCACAGGCCTCAAACCTGGTACAGTTGGTTATTGGGTGACTGGGGTTCAAATTCAGAAAAGGGGGTGGAGCCAGACACAGCCAATCAGATTTGTTTCATTTCAATGCAGATTATTAATACCAAAGACCGCAAAGCTCACAAACTTGGTCATTGAGTGTTTGTGTGTTAGGGTTAGAAAAAGTAGGCGGAGCCAACACCAGCCAAATACATACCCGGGCAACGCCGGGCAATCAGCTAGTAGCTTATAAAATTTACAGAGCCACATCACAATTGACCACAAATCACTCACTTAAAGATGAATTATTGCAAATACCTTCTGCTTTAAGAAGGCAAACTACACTGAGCTATGGCCATCTCATAGTGTTTTTCAATTTTCATGCATATCATTTAACCATTTCAGCCCGCAGGTATTTTTCACCTTATGCATCCGAGCAATTTTCACCTCCCATCCTTTCGCCAATAACTTTATCACTAATTATCACAATGAATTGATCTTTATCTTGTTTTTTTCCGCCACCAATTAGGCTTTCTCTGGGTGGTACATTTTGCTAAGAATTATTTTTTTCTAAAAAATGTATGTAGATGTAGTTTTACTATTTGGCCACAAGATGGCAGTGAGATTTTTTTTTTTTTAGCCCTGGATGGAAGCGAAGTGCTCGCTTCCAGGAAGCATAAGGAGGAAGGGAAACTTTTTTTTTTTGCCAGAAAGACCACGGCCTCTGATAAGAAGCCCTCTGATAAAACGCCATTGTTTTTTTTGCTGAGGTCTTAGATCAATGAAAGGGAGCTATGTTCCCATTCATTGATCTCCCTGCTACCGGGGGCGGAACTGGGGCACGCAGGCGCACGCGTGGGAGCGCGCAGCAACAGCCGCCTGGACGTGACAATCATGTCCAGGCGACTTAAATGGTTAATAAAGCTATTTGATAATTTTCTAATATTGGTAGTAGACTGTACACATTGGGATCACCCGTAGTTCCATTACCTCTCCTTTTTCGTGTGAAACTACACTGAGCTGTTGCTTTTTAGTAGGAGGGCTTTGGGGTCTCTTTTCGTCCCCAATACTTTCTTAGGGATTTTGGGTCGCCCCGAGCTGCTTGAGTATTCTGTTGTTCTGGTCCAAGCCCTATTCCATATCATTCCCCGCCATTCACTGATGAGGACCAACAGTCCGAAACAGGCTGTCTGCATGTTGGGGTGATTTGGCTCTGTACATTTTATAAAGTATATGCTTGCTATACACCATTGGTTCTTCCTTGGAGTAAGAGTCTTCTTTTTATAATACTGATGAAAAGTAAAACAATACCTTTTTAGGCCTTTGGTTAAAGCCTGTAAAGTATCTGATATTGTCCTGCCCAAAGTTTTAGCATAGATGGAAAAGGACTGGCAGGCAGGATATATTTTTTATCCCTGTTTTAATAGCCCTGCTCTGGCACCCTGACAGTTTATTAACATTTAAGTTAATTACACCTTTAATACGGGATAGGAGCAGAAATGAAATACTTAATTACTGCCGCATTTTATTTGTAATTGTGCCTGTAATTGCTGTTTTCCAGGCGAGCGTTTGTAAATTTTCATCTCCTACTTGTTTAAATATCTATAATGCAATGCAAATCTTTGGCCAACTGCGGTATATAATCACGCTATAATTCGTTTTCCTGGGAGGGGGCCTCGTGCTTTGCAGCAGACGGACGGTGGACTCGTCTGATGAACATCGCTCTCTCTCTTACTTTCTCTCTCTCCCTCCCTTCTCTCTCTCTCATTTTCTCTCTCTCTTAATTTCTCTCTCTCTCTCTCACATTCTCTCTCACATTCTCTCTCACTCCATCTCTCTCTCTCTCTTACGTTCTCTATCTTTCTTATGTTCTCTCTCTCTCTCTGTCTCTCTCTCCCTCTCTCTCTCTCTTACGTTCTCTCTCTCTCTCGCTCTCTCTCTTACGTTCTCTCTATCTTTCTTATGTTCTCTCTCTCTCTCTCTCTCTCTCTCTCTCCCTCTCTCTCTCTCTTACGTTCTCTCTCTCCCTCTCTCTCTCTTATGTTCTCTCTATATTTCTCTCATGTTCTCCAAATCCAAATCCAAAAAAGCTTTATTGGCAGGACCAAATACATTTAGCATTGCCAAAGCAAAACACACATTACCATGTGTGTGTGTGTGTGGGGGGGGGATTGTGAGAATAAGGGAAGGATATAGGTATACAGTCAATAGGAGTGTGGAGGATGTAATGGATGGTATGGGGGATGAGATATATAGCCCATAGGGGAGGGGGTATAGGTATACAGCCCATGTGGTATCATGTTCTGCTCAGTTGGTGGCAGGCAGTGATACATCGGGCAGCTATTTGCACAGTTTTTTCTTCTTCCCCCAGTAGGATATAGAGTTTCCTCTCCTCATCTGTGGAGGTGAAATCTGGGATGTGGGTGGAGAGTCTCTAGAAGTGGGCAGTCCTCCACAGTGTATATTTGCTGCAGTGTAGCAGGAAGTGGGCCTCATCCTCCAAGACCTCCTGGTCACATTGTCTGCACAGTCTCTCCTCCCAGGGCTTCCATGTCTGTCTGTGTCGCCCTGTCTCTAACTCCAGGTTATGGGCGCTCAGACGGTACAGGCTCAAGGCCTGTCTGTCTTTGTGGTGGTGTAGCCTCACCAGATATGGGGCCATTATGTACTCCCTCTTTAGTTCACTTTCTCTCCCTCTCTCTCTTACGCTCTCTCTCTCTCTCGCTTACGCTCTCTCTCTCTCTCTCTCTCTCTCTCTCTCTCACGTTCTTTCTATTTCTCCCTCGCTCTCTTATGTTCTCCCTCTCTCTCTTACGTTTTCTCTCTCTCACATTCTCGCTCTCCCTCTCTGTCTCTTACTCTCTCTCTCTCTCTCTCTCTCTCTCTCTCTCTCTCTCTCTCTCTCTCTCTCTCTCTCTCTCTCTCTCTCTCTCTCTCTCTCTCTCTCTCTCTCTCTCTCTCTCTCTCTCTCTCTCTCACACACACTTTCTCTCACACTTTCTCTCTTTCACATTGAACATGTAATTGTTTCAAAAACAAATGATGCTTGAGATGAATATGGTGCAATTTCTGCCTCATGATTCACAACTGACAAAAGAAAAACACTGTAGTTCTTCCAATTAAATTATAAGTGAATGCACAATATAAATATGCTAAATCAACTCCAGAATTGGAATATACACATAAGAATGTATGCTTTTAGTGAACCTTAATTAAAAAATAAAGTGATGAGAAAAAACAATTTGATCTATTCTCCTATTTCAAAAAAGTATTTTTCTTTTTTTAGATATCCTAAAATCTTACATTATGTTTCAAAAGTAAAAAAAAAAAAGTAGATGTATTGTTTGGTCTCTGCTCAATAACATAGTGTTGCTGTGTCCCAGAGAGCTAAAATATATGAATTATTGACACTTTTTTATCCATTCCCTGCTCCCAGAAGCTGTTTTCTACCAGGAAAGGGTTTTTTGGCTGTAAAAAATCTTTTAGAGGAAGGAAGAAATGCTGAATTTCATACTACGTTAACGTTTCCTTTAAAAAGGAACCCATAACAACTCATAAAAGAGCATAAAAACTATTCAGGGTACATTTTTTACCTTAATTTTGCTGGTCTCAGCATCAGAAAAGCTTGTTATATCTATGCCTTGCGGTATATTGGCATGTGACCCTGTCCACCCCTGCATATGGTGCCCATACATGGTACAATTTTTTTTTCGATTAGATAAATTCATGTGATTATCCCGTTAGATCGAAAACATTGCATAGTTATTTTCAAGGTACCATACACAAACGTTCGATTAGGCTGAACATCCGGGGAAAATGATCGAATATGCCAAAAAATCAAATTGAGAAAAAAGACGAGATAAAAAATACAATATTCGATCCAATGGTTTATTCGATCGGAATTAATGTTTTTTTTCAACCGGCATCTCTTTTTTTTCTGTATTTTACCTCAGATAGTTAACACAGATGGCAGTTGTAGCTCAAAGCGTCTATTGAGCTGTATTTTTCCTCAGAGTGGTTCAATTTATTTATTGTGAAGTTAATATGACCTCAGAGCAGCTATATAGGTGTGTTTTACCTCACAGAGTTGGGTTTTTTCTCGTGCTGAGGGACTTTTTACCACAGATCCATTACAAATGGCTCTAATAACTAACAGGAAGAAGGACAAAATTGTGTTTGCATTGTACCTGTGGACTCTCCTTGATGAGGGCAAACTTACTTTACTTTAGTAAAAAAATATATATAATTATAATAAAATGATCATAGTCATACACATACTTCTATATTTAATCTTTAATCTTGTGTTATGAAGACAGTGATTACAGTGACAGTGATTACAGTGACAGTGATGAAGACAGTTATTACTGAAGACAGTAAAGATTACAGTCTTTGAAACAATTCTTACAATTAGAATCTAAAAGATCTCATCATGCAATTTAACATACATGATACAACTACAACACACAACCGTCAACATTTTTCCAACATGTTCGACCAGATTTTTCTAGGAAAAAATGGGATAATCGCTCGAATTTCTTGATAAAAAAAAAACAGATTATTTTTAACTTAAATTCGTTTTGATCGTATAGATCGAATAAACGGGAAAATCGCATGTTTTTATTGTACATTGTATGGGCACCCCTAAGCGATGATGTCATGAATGATGCAGCCTTCTGCCTCAGAGCACTCTGGGAAATCAATTGATGTTTTTGCTTACTACACAGATGGGGGAGGGTGACCATTGTCAATTTGTCAATAGTGATTTGCAAGCAGTAAATATGCAACAATCACTGCTAAATTTAAGAGTGTAAATCAGGGTGAGGTAAGCTTTTACAATGGTCAAGCATTCACTACATTTTTAAGATATTATGAGTAAACTGAACTAAGAGCAATACCCTAAAGTGACCACAGTAGGGTGCTGTTCTTTTGTTATGGGCATTCACCCATGTTCTTCTGTGTTCTCGCTGCTGTTCCTGTTTCCTCTCTTGTTCCTCTCACCATGTGATTATGCCTTCTGTAAATACACTGCATGCATGTTATTCTTGGTGCTGCTGAGGTAAACGTTCTAAAAAGTTTCTATTTTGAGTTTGCTATTCCTGTATAATATCATTATATAATGCAAAGCAAATGTAAAGATCCTCCCCTAAGCCCCCCCCCCCCCCCCCCCCGCTGCCTGATGTTTCGAAATTCCACCTCTTTACCACTGGCTTGTACCTCATGCATTGCGGGGCTGCAGCTGCTTCCAGCTTATACCACCTTTCCTTCTGCTCTCCACAGTCCACAGCACTATGCGTCTCACTACCGGACACTTGTTTACCTCCGGCACCGAAATATCCACCTATGGCCGCTGATCATGGCTATGGACATTGGTTCCTATGGCGGTGCACAATCTTCTCTGGCATCAATTAGACAGTGAATTGGCATGGAATTGGTGGGAATTGTGGCAGGGAATGGTAAGAGTTAGGCATCAGGGGACCCGCTGGGTTATAGTTAGGCATCGGCTGGGAGGGGGGTGGGGGTCGGTTAGTGCCAGGCATTGACAGGGTGGGTCAGTTACGGTTAGGCATTGGCTGGGGAGTAAGTTTAGGCTAGGCCATCTATATATATAATTCAGTAAGTGCCTCAACCGTCCAGCAAGAAGAAGAAGTACTTTGCATGAGAAAATTTATGCGTGCTCAAAGACCAAGTTTGAGGCCTCCTTTCCACGGACTGTTGAGCTGTGTGCTCAGCAAGCAGTTACCAGGCACAGGTAAGAAGTTATCAGGCAGCAACAAGCAGTTATCAGGCAGCAACAAGCAGTTATCAGGCAGCAACAAGCAGTTACTAGGCAGCAGTGAGCAGTTGAGAGAGTTTGAGAGGCATTTCACTGCCTATCAACAGTCTGTGGAAAGGAGGCTTAACCCTAGCAAGTCTGGCTTTGCAAATCTGGCCTAATTGACTATTCATGAGGCAATGCTCATGCAAATATGCATTTGCTTTCGCATGTCAAACTATGCAGGGTCAAAAAACCAATACTGCAAAGCGGTCGTGGAGCAGTGCTTTTCAGCACTGCTAGATTTGGGCGCAGCGAGTGCCGCCATAGACTGTATTCACAAAATGGTGCAAACTGTTAAGCATGGGTGTGCTAAACAGTTAGCACGTGAAGTGCCATTTGTGGACTTTTGTGCGTGGAAAGTGCTGTGAATCGCGCAAAAGACCGCAATCGCGGACTTTTGCGTGTGTAAAGTACCGCGATTTGTGGCAAATTGCGCGCGCAAAAGACCGCAATCACGCAAATCGCGGCACTTTGTGCGCGCAAAAGTCCGCGAACGGCACTTCACGTGCTAACTGTTTAGCACAACCGTGCTAAACAGTTTGCACCGCTTTGTGAATCAGGCCCATAGGCTTGCTTGACTTACCAAGCGTGAAAAGGAATAGTTTGCATATTTAGTAGCGGTGCATTGTGGGTAACCACAAATGTTCACTTATAGCTGAATTATTGCAGATTTTCTTCTGTTTTAAGAAGCCAAATTACACCAAGCTTTGATTTTTTTTAGTAGAAGGTCTTTTTGGTTCCTTTTATCCCCCTATACATTCCGAGTGATTTGGGTCACCCTGAACTGCTTGGTTACTCTGTTGTACTGGTCCAAGCCCCATCTCATACTGCCATATCAATCTCTGCTATGTACTGATGAGGACCAAAAGTCTGAAACAGGCTGTGACATGTGGGTTTGATATAGCTGTGTAAAATTAAAAGCTATAAGCTTGCTATACACCAGTGGTTCTGGATAGTGTTGGGCGAACAGTGTTCGCCACTGTTCGGGTTCTGCAGAACATCACCCTGTTCGGGTGATGTTCGAGTTCGGCCGAACACCTGACGGTGCTCGGCCAAACCGTTCGGCCATATGGCCGAACTAAGAGCGCATGGCCGAACGTTCCCCGAACGTTCGGCTAGCGCTGTGATTGGCCGAACGGGTCACGTGGTTCGGACCCGAACGCGCTCTGATTGGCCGAACTGTCACGTGGTTCGGGTAAATAAATACCCGAACCACGTCATATCTCCGCCATTTGTCTGTGGGTTTAGCTTTGGGTAGGCAGGCAGGGTAGTTCGCGCTCCAGCCACGCTAGCCAGGGTCCCCCCCAGTCATTGTGTGTCGCTGCTGGGAACAGTAGTACACCGCTCGTTCAGCCACACTATATAGCATTCTGTGTACTGTTCTGTGTCTGCTGGGAACAGTAGTACACCGCTCGTTCAGCCACACTATATAGCATTCTGTGTACTGTTCTGTGTCTGCTGGGAACAGTAGTACACCGCTCGTTCAGCCACACTATATAGCATTCTGTGTACTGTTCTGTGTCTGCTGGGAACAGTAGTACACCGCTCGTTCAGCCACACTATATAGCATTCTGTGTACTGTTCTGTGTCTGCTGGGAACAGTAGTACACCGCTCGTTCAGCCACACTATATAGCATTCTGTGTACTGTTCTGTGTCTGCTGGGAACAGTAGTACACCGCTCGTTCAGCCACACTATATAGCATTCTGTGTACTGTTCTGTGTCTGCTGGGAACAGTAGTACACCGCTCGTTCAGCCACACTATATAGCATTCTGTGTACTGTTCTGTGTCTGCTGGGAACAGTAGTACACCGCTCGTTCAGCCACACTATATAGCATTCTGTGTACTGTTCTGTGTCTGCTGGGAACAGTAGTACACCGCTCGTTCAGCCACACTATATAGCATTCTGTGTACTGTTCTGTGTCTGCTGGGAACAGTAGTACACCGCTCGTTCAGCCACACTATATAGCATTCTGTGTACTGTTCTGTGTCTGCTGGGAACAGTAGTACACCGCTCGTTCAGCCACACTATATAGCATTCTGTGTACTGTTCTGTGTCTGCTGGGAACAGTAGTACACCGCTCGTTCAGCCACACTATATAGCATTCTGTGTACTGTTCTGTGTCTGCTGGGAACAGTAGTACACCGCTCGTTCAGCCACACTATATAGCATTCTGTGTACTGTTCTGTGTCTGCTGGGAACAGTGGTACACCGCTCGTTCAGCCACACTATATAGCATTCTGTGTACTGTTCTGTGTCTGCTGGGAACAGTAGTACACCGCTCGTTCAGCCACACTATATAGCATTCTGTGTACTGTTCTGTGTCTGCTGGGAACAGTAGTACACCGCTCGTTCAGCCACACTATATAGCATTCTGTGTACTGTTCTGTGTCTGCTGGGAATAGTGGTACACCGCTCGTTCAGCCACACTATATAGCATTCTGTGTACTGTTCTGTGTCTGCTGGGAACAGTAGTACACCGCTCGTTCAGCCACACTATATAGCATTCTGTGTACTGTTCTGTGTCTGCTGGGAATAGTGGTACACCGCTCGTTCAGCCACACTATATAGCATTCTGTGTACTGTTCTGTGTCTGCTGGGAATAGTGGTACACCGCTCACCCGTCACTGTATAGCATTGTGCTCTGTGTCGCTGCTGGGAATAGTGGTACTGTATAGCATTTCTGTACTGCCACTGTACTGCTGCCAGTCAGCGTGTACTGTAAGGATAAGTGAAATGAGGAAGAAATCCGGTGAAAGAGGGAGGGGCAAGGGAAGAGGTGTTTCCCCTGACGGTTCACGTACAGGCCACAGGGGAGCACCCAAGAAAACCCACTCAATACCGCCCATGTTGTCCAGGACAACAACCCTCACAAATCCAAAAGAACAGGACCAGATAATTACTTGGATGACCTCTCAAGCGTCCAGCAGTGGGTTAAGCAGCACCAGCACATCACGCACGAGGTCCGAGTCCTCAGCCAGTTACAAGGAGCCAGTGGGCACAAAGCTGACACAACCGGCAGCGACACCACGCACACAACTGCCAGATAACCAGTCCGATGAATTACCTCAGGACACAATGGGGTATTCGCAGGAGCTATTCCCAGCCCAACAAACTTCCACCTTTCAAAGGTCAATGGAGGAACAGCCAGAAATGTTGTGCCTGGATTCACAACCGTTAACTGTGGGAAATGCACCGCGCACTGAAATACAAGGCGAGTCCGAAGAGGACTCGGAAACCCAAATCCCAGAGCAATTTGGGCAGGAGGGGTTGCAATTGCAGGAGGTCGGCCGACAAGATCTGGAAGACGACGTTGGAGTGTGCTGCGCAGAGGTTGTTGTGGGGAGCTCTACTCCACGGCGGTGGCCCACAATGACATATGACGAGTTTGAGGAGATGGAAGAGGAGGGTATGGACAATGTGGACAGAGACCCAGATTTTGTTTGTGAACGAGAACATCGCCGTCGTAGCAGCAGCACAGATGAGTCTGTTGAAGAACACACTGCTGCACGAGTTCGCCTTGTGCCACAAGGTAGGCGGCGCGCAATTTCAGGCACCACAAGCGTGGAAGTTCAAGTGAGAGGCAAAAGAGGAGCAAACAGAAATCGCCAGCAAGGAGGCAGGTGCTCCAAAGTCTGGGCTTTCTTTGAAGACTGCACTGAGGATGTTACCATGGCGATTTGCAAGGTGTGCAAGACCCGCCTGAGCAGGGGGAAAAATATTAACAACCTCTCCACCACCAGCATGAGCCGTCACATGCTATCCAAACATCCCACTCTTTGGGCAAACGCGTCAGGACAGGGTACCAGAAACAACACTGCCTCCCTTGGGTTCACCAGACCCGCCTCAGCAGCAGCAGTAGCCCAGCCATTGCGTGGTTCACAACATTCACAAACATCAGACGACGCTGACACTGTCACTTTCCGGAGTAGTGCTCTTGAGGTCTCCCAGTGTTCATCAAACACAACAACCAACAGCCCTTCCGTGTGCAGCGCTACGGTTCAGTTGTCTGTGTCGGAGATGTTTGAGCGCAAGAGGAAATTGCCAGCAAATGACCCCCGGGCCGTGGCAGTAACAGCCAGCATAGCCAAGCTTCTGGCCTGCGAAATGCTGCCATATCGATTGGTGGAGACAAACAGCTTCAAGGGCATGATGTCAGTGGCCATCCCACGTTACGTGGTTCCCAGCCGCTACCACTTTGCACGCTCTGCAGTGCCTGAGTTGCATGAGCACGTGGTCAGCAAAATAACCCGAAGCTTGAAGAATGCCGTTGCCTGCAAGGTTCACCTCACCACTGACACCTGGACGAGTGCGTTCGGCCAGGGTCGATACATCTCCCTTACCGCGCACTGGGTGAACCTTGTGGAGCCTGGCAGCGATTCCTCACCTGCTACGGCACGGGTGTTGCCCACGCCACAAACAGCTGCACCGCCGTCCCTCCCACTGGATAACAGCAGCACCTACCTCTCTGACTCCTTCTCCTCCAACGCATCTCAAAGCTGTACCTCATCCGGAAACGCTAACCCAGCAGCAGTAGGATCGTGGAAGCAGTGCAGCACAGCTGTTGGCATGCGTCAGCAAGCGTTGCTGAAGCTAATCTGCCTTGGGGATAAGCAGCACACAGGGGAGGAAATTTGGAGGGGAATAAAGGAACAGACGGATTTGTGGCTGGCACCGCTGGACCTGAAACCGGGCATGGTTGTGTGTGATAATGGGAGTAATCTCATTCGCGCTTTAAGGTTGGCTAAGCTGACACACATCCCTTGCCTGGCGCACGTGATGAACCTAGTAGTTCAGCGGTTCCTGAGGACATACCCAGGCGTGCCCGATCTGCTGTTGAAGGTGCGTCGAGTGTCCAAACATTGTAGAAATTCCAGTACTGCTTCGGGGGCACTCGCCAAGATGCAGGAGCGCTTCAATCTCCCCCACCATCGCTTGCTGTGTGATGTCCCTACGCGCTGGAATTCTACGCTGCACATGCTAGCCCGCTTTTGCGAGCAGAAGAGTGCAGTGGTCCAGTACATGACGGCGCAGTACCGAGGCGCATCCGGCCAGCTGCCAAGCTTCTGTGGATCCGATTGGGCCAACATGTTGGACCTCTGCCAAGTCCTCCAAAATTTTGAGCAATCCACGTTGCTTGTGAGCAGTGACAACTCTTCAGTCAGCATTACCATACCACTGCTGTGTTTACTGAAGAGGTCGATGTTAAAAATCAAGGAAACAGCTGTCATGATGCAACTGGGGGAATCTGAAGGAGAAAACGATCAGCGTGATGGTACCAACATCAGGCCATCCGCCTCAGGGAACGCTGGCCCCAGCAGCTATGACGAAGAAGAGGAGGAGGAACAGCTGGAGTTGGAGCAGGAATTTCATGCCACCACTGACGAGGGCCAGAGCGGTGCACGTTGGACTTCCACAATTCAACGCGAATGGTCAGCAGAAGCAGACCAGGAGGAAGGTGACGACTATGATGCATCACAACAACTATCACAACGCTCACAAGAGGATGATGAGGATTCTGGTAGGACTCTGGCACACATGGCTCAATTCATGCTAGACTGCATTGAACGTGACCCATGCATTGTGCGCATTCTGGACAACACCAATTACTGGGTTTATACCCTTCTGGATCCACGGTACAAACACAATGTTCCAAAACTGCTTGAAGAAAGAGTCAGACAGGTCAAAATGGAAGAATACCAGCAGGCCCTTGTGGAGACTTTAGAGAGGAGATTGACATCCTCCCCCTCCTCTAGCCAGTTGTACGCAGACAGACTGACTTCCGCAAACCCAGGACGACCAGGAGG
Organism: Hyperolius riggenbachi; assembly: GCF_040937935.1. NCBI lineage: Eukaryota > Metazoa > Chordata > Amphibia > Anura > Hyperoliidae > Hyperolius > Hyperolius riggenbachi. The sequence continues at coordinate 427,732,300 of NC_090650.1, forward strand.
GCAGCAAACAACGCAAGCCGCAGCTAGTACCCAAAAGGGAATGGTATCGGCAGTGTCCTTGGAGTGGGAAAATTTTCTGACACCCATGCAGCCGCAGCCCACTGAACAGCAAGCGTGCAGATCCACCTCCAACACCGATCGCCTGGAGAAGATGGTCAAGGACTACATGTCAGATGGCGTAGCTGTGTCGAACCATCCATCTGCACCCTTCAACTATTGGGTATCGAAGCTAGACACCTGGCACGAACTGGCAATGTACGCAATAGAGGTGCTGGCTTGCCCGGCAGCCAGCGTTATGTCGGAACGCTGTTTCAGTGCTGCCGGAGGCATCGTCACAGATCGGCGTATCCGCCTCTCTACAGAAAATGCAGACCGTCTGACTCAAATTAAAATGAATCAATCCTGGATTGGAAATGACTACGCAACACTCCAGGACCCCAACCAAGTAACATGACCAATGAACATCTGGGATGGTGTTGCGTTTCCGGGCCCTGTTTATTGAACCTCTCATCTGTATTACATTTATGACTGCATGGCGGCAAAAAGCATTGCTGCTATATCCGCACGCTTTTTGTCCACATGCAAGGCCTGGGTTGTTGTGTCTCACAAAGCGTGGCCTTCTCCTCCTGCGCCTGCTCCTGTTCCATCACGTCTGCTGCTGCTGGGTTAGCGTTGCCGCGTGGTCCCTGTTTATTGAACCACTTATCTTTATTACATTTATGACTGCATGGCGGTACAAAGCCTGCTATCCGCACGCTTCTTGCCCTCATGCAAGGCCTGGGTTGTTGTGTCTCACAAAGCGTGGCCTTCTCCTCCTGCGCCTCCTCCTGTTCCATCACGTCTGCTGCTGCTGGGTTAGCGTTGCCGCGTGGTCCCTGTTTATTGAACCACTTATCTTTATTACATTTATGACTGCATGGCGGTACAAAGCATGCTATCCGCACGCTTCTTGCCCTCATGCAAGGCCTGGGTTGTTGTGTCTCACAAAGCGTGTCCTTCTCCTCCTGCGCCTGCTCCTGTTCCATCACGTCTGCTGCTGCTGGGTTAGCGTTGCCGCGTGGTCCCTGTTTATTGAACCACTTATCTTTATTACATTTATGACTGCATGGCGGTACAAAGCATGCTATCCGCACGCTTCTTGCCCTCATGCAAGGCCTGGGTTGTTGTGTCTCACAAAGCGTGGCCTTCTCCTCCTGTGCCTCCTCCTGTTCCATCACGTCTGCTGCTGCTGGGTTAGCGTTGCCGCGTGGTCCCTGTTTATTGAACCACTTATCTTTATTACATTTATGACTGCATGGCGGTACAAAGCATGCTATCCGCACGCTTCTTGCCCTCATGCAAGGCCTGGGTTGTTGTGTCTCACAAAGCGTGGCCTTCTCCTCCTGCGCCTGCTCCTGTTCCATCACGTCTGCTGCTGCTGGGTTAGCGTTGCCGCGTGGTCCCTGTTTATTGAACCACTTATCTTTATTACATTTATGACTGCATGGCGGTACAAAGCATGCTATCCGCACGCTTCTTGCCCTCATGCAAGGCCTGGGTTGTTGTGTCTCACAAAGCGTGGCCTTCTCCTCCTGCGCCTCCTCCTGTTCCATCACGTCTGCTGCTGCTGGGTTAGCGTTGCCGCGTGGTCCCTGTTTATTGAACCACTTATCTTTATTACATTTATGACTGCATGGCGGTACAAAGCATGCTATCCGCACGCTTCTTGCCCTCATGCAAGGCCGGGGTTGTTGTGTCTCACAAAGCGTGGCCTTCTTCTCCTCCTGCGCCACCCTCCTCCTGTTCCATCACGTGTGCTGCTGCTGGGTTAGCGTTACCGGTCCCTTTTCCTGGAACCTCTTATATGTATTACATTTATGACTGCATGCCGACAAAAAACATGTTACCTGTGCAAAGAAAACAGACATTTCCCGCATTTAAAAGACAGTTTTCCCTTTGAAACTTTAAAATCGATTTTCTCAAAAACTATAAGCTCTTTTTGCTAATTTTTTTTTCCTCTTGTACCCACTCCCAAGGTGCACATACCCTGTAAATTTGGGGTATGTAGCATGTAAGGAGGCTTTACAAACCACAAAAGTTTGGGTCCCCATTGACTTCCATTATGTTCGGAGTTCGGGTCGAACACCCGAACATCGCGGCCATGTTCGGCCTGTTCGGCCCGAACCCGAACATCTAGATGTTCGCCCAACACTAGTTCTGGATGCTTGCTTGGATTACTAAGGTTGAAAAGGGATAATTTGCATATTTAAAAATGTTCACTTATAGCTGAATTATTTCAGATTTCCTTCTGTTTTAAAAAGGCAACTTACACCAATACAGTGGGGAGCATTGCAGGAAGTGACAACAGTGGATCGCACGCTGGAACACGGAAGAGGTGAGGCATCCCCGCCCGCTGCCTCTTACTAATAGTGGCGGCTGCTACTGTGCTTAAGCAGGAGGGGAGCGCACATGGGGACACAGGTGAGGCAGGGGGGGTTCCTGCTGAGCTTAAGCTGCAGGGAGAATGCACATGGGGGACCCAGGTGAGGGGGGGTTCCTGCTGAGCTTAAGCTGGAGGGGGAGTGCACATGGGGGACCCAGGTGAGGGAGGGGGGTCCTGCTGAGCTTAAGCAGGAGGGGGAGCGCACATGGGGGACCCAGGTGAGGGAGGGTGGTCCTGTTGAGCTTAAGCAGGAGGGGGAGCGCACATGGGGGACCCAGGTGAGGAAGGGGGGGGGGGTTCCTGCTGAGCTTAAGCTGGAGGGGGAGTGCACATGGGGGACCCAGGTGAGGGAGGGGGGGTTCCTGCTGAGCTTAAGCTGGAGGGGGAGCACACATGGGGGACCCAGTTGAGGGGGGGGTCCGACCCCCCTCCCCGCCACTGTGCCCAATACCCCCTTCCTGCCCTCTACCCCCTTATGCGGCGTATGCTACGCTGCGGGTCGGCTAGTAGTAAAATATTGGTAAAAATTATTCATTCATAGTAGAATATAGATAGTTTACCAATATTCTACTTGCAGCTATTCCCAGTGACCAAATTACTGCGGCACCTTTTTAACCTCCCTGGCGTTCAATTTCCCCAGGATTTTTGTGCAAAAAGTGATCCAATTAATTCTCATAACCCTTTTTTTTCCTGTAACTTGCCAAAATGTGTCAAGCAAGGGTCTAGTATACAGTGCAGGAGAGTATTGATGGGTATGCACGTCAATACTGTTCACAGCATATTTTGTATTGACGTGTATAACCGTCAAGGGCTATCATTCATAAAGCGTTCCAGCATGTGGAAATGCTAAAAACAGCCGACTTTACCGAGCACTGAGCAAAATGTGTATTCATTAAGGCTGTTTCCACATGCAAAGCTGACTTTCCCGAGCAGAGCGATAAATTACCGCATTCTGCGGTGATTCTATGCGGAAGTGTAACAAAATGTAAATTCATAAAAATTAACGCAAGCGGTATGCGGACGGGGATTACCGCTCCCCTGGATGTAGCGATAGGCATGAGAAGTACATGTAAGTGAATGGGACAGACCTCCCAAGTAGCAGCAGAGAGAACACCGCATGGAGGGACTCGGCCAGCTTCTCCTGTTTCTGCATGCCTACCGACAGCCTAACACTAGCCTACACTGGGATATCTCCGCACTCCTACCGCAACAGGCAACATTTTTATGAATGACCACCCAGAAGGCTGAAATACCGACAGCGGTATTTTTTTCCCGCACGGATTTTTGTTACCGACAACACTTTTATGAATGATAGCCAATGTCGCTAGGGAGGTTAACATGGACGTCTGCGCATTTGTGAAATCTATACAAAGATGGCGGCAGACAGTGGTCATCTCTACTCACATGCATGCCATTCTGCCAAATGGACTGAGCAACTGCCGCTCATCAAATGTTTTTGAAAATAAAGAAAACCCTAAGAATCCCCCATGAGGAGATGGACTAGTCCAAAACCTTTCAGATCTGTCCTATTTCTGCTGCCTAATGTAAGTGACATAGATAGAACATAGCAGAAAAGAAATCCATTGTGCATTTTACACTGGAAGTAGCCGTAGAGTGTTGTTCTGTATAAATATACATTTTATACATATGCATACACATGCATTTTACATTTTTGTCCTATTGACCTGGCATGCCAGATTTTTAAGCGACAACCGCCAGTCAAGTTCACTGTTCCCCACCTTAACCCTTCTGCCAGAAGCCACTTTGTTGATATCGTCTTCGTCATACCTCCGCTTTTAGATACAGAATGTGTCACTTAGCTGTTGCCTAGCAACACGTCTGTACAGCATGAAGGCCCCACAGTGTCACCTGCAGGACCGAGTTCAATCCTGCCGGGCAACAGAAATTGAGCGGAAACAGTTCGCACACACGTTCACCATTCCATTCTTTAATCACATAGTTCTTTCATTAATTCTAAGACCTATGAACAGCACTATTAATGAGGGTAATATCTGAACCCACAACCTCTTGCTACGAAGTAGAGAAAACATCACTGCGCTGTATCCGATGCCTCTTCAAGCCAGATTCAGAAATAGCATTATGTCATTATTGACAGCTACATGCTAAACTCTCAACATGGTCTGAAGAGGAAGACAGATAAACTGCAGTGGATCAACAGGGATATGTGAGGGAGCAGGCTGGTGTTGTACTGGTTGAACTTGATGGACGTATGTCTTTTTTCAACCAAAATAACTATGTAACTATGTAATTTTCTTTACTTAAAGTGGATCAGAGATGAACTTTTACTCATTGCATAATTGTGTTCCTTTCCTATTGTTTATAGGGCATTCCTCAAGCCAAATACTTTTTTGTTTTTGTTTTAATACTCTAATTCCCTATAAACTAAACAAGCCACACCCACAGGTTTTCAGAGAGCCAAGAAACTTTCAAACAGTAGCAAAGGCTCATGGGAGCTCAGTCTGGGCAGGAGGAGGGGGAGGTATTACTAGCTAGAGATTTCAGAGGCAGAGGGGAGGAGGGAGGAGGAGGGGGGATTAGGTTTTTTTGCTCAAGATGCAGATAAGCCTGCCTCTGTGTAATGTTTACAAACAACATGGCTGCTGTCATTGTATCACAGGAAGAAAGAATCATATTCTATTTAAGCTGTTTGCAGCAGCTAGATTTGCTGTGTAAACTATCTAAACTTTCGATAAGATATATAGACAAGTTACTTGTTATAGTTAGTTTTTCATCTCGGATCTGCTTTAATAAGCAAGTGGATATGAGTTCAAACCCTACACTCAATAGAATAACTTGTTGTCTTATTTAAATTATTGACTTATTCTTTGATGCCTTTTTATCGTAACTGAGGGTAGGAGCATAAAGCTACTAATGATACAATTTCTAGCGAAAAATCGTTTGATCAAACAATTCTGATCTGAAGTGAATTATCATAATACAGCATTCACTAGACCTTCAACGAACCAATCTTTGCTTTCTGTCTATCACAACTCACAAGAAAATCCAAATTTTGGTTTGACGGAAATCCAATCGGACTACTGTTTTTATAATCATTCGGTTCGTTATGGATTGTGCCCATCAGTGGAGATTATTTACAGCCAATCCGATCACATCCAATCAGAATTATCTAATCGCTCGAACGATTTTTCAAAAGAAATTGTGGCCACCTTAAGGGAGGTTAAAATAGTCTTGATTAGAATTAAGAGAATCGGTTTAGTGAAAAAGCAGTAAATTGTCTTTATGAAGTTTTATACAATCGGTAGTACGGTAACGGTGTGTATGGGTGTATTTGATAAGAGAGTCTAACACAATGGGGCTGATAACACAAACCCATGTTAATTATGTCCAGTACAGGCAGCATACAGCAATACTATTGATACTAGGGATGGTTGGAAATGCTGATTCCGCAGAAATTCCAATTTCTGCCATTGCCGATTACCAATTACGCAGATTTTTGATCTCTGGTTTTCCACTTTTTAATTCTGGTTTCTGATTTCCGAGGTTTTTTTTTTTTTTTTGTCAATGTTTGGTTTCTCTGATTGGCCAAATACTTCTGAGTTGACTCTGCATTCTCTGATTGGTCCAAGGTTTCTGAGTTCTGTGATCGGTCTAAAATTACCGTAATGCGGTATTTAAGCAGAAATCTGATTTCCGTTTTCCAAATTCGGAAATGTCATTTTGCCTGAATCTGAATCAGCATTCCTAATGGGTACTTTTTTCAGCTAGAGATGTCGCGAACATCAAATTTTCTGTTCGTGAATAGTGGACGTGAACTTCTGCAAATGCTTGCGAACAGACGAACTCGGCGAACCGCCATACAATTCATTGGGCAGGCGAATTTTAAAACCTACAAAGACTGTTTCTGGCCACAAAAGTGATACAAAAAGTTATTTCAAGGGGTCTAACACCTGAACTGTGGCATGCCAGAGGGGGGGCATGCCAAAAGTCCCACCAAAAATTACGGAATTGACGCAAAGTCGGGTTTTAATCCCTAAAGGGCAGAAATCACAGTACATTCCTACAAATAATGCACTGGATTGGTAGTGTGCGTACAACTTAATGTGGCAACTGCAGTAGTATTGTGCACACAGCTCTGGGTGTCAGTGGGCTGTGGACTGTCACACACAGAGAAATGCAATAGTACTATCAGAATACAGTGAAATAATAATGCACTGGAGTGGGACTGACTGCCAGCAAACTGGTTGGCCCATTTCTAATGTCAGCACAGTACCGCTAGTTGAGCAATTAGGGCAGCCTATAGTACACGGGAAACATGATGGCTGCTATGGTAATATGTGTTACATTACATGCTTAAGGCCTGGAACCCACTACAAATCGCTATCGCTAATCGCAATCACTAGCGTTTTGTATGAGCGTTTTGCAAGCGTTTTCATGAGCGTTTTGTGGCGATTTGGGGAGCGATTTTAAAAAGTGTAAGCGTTTTGCCAGCAATTGTGTAGCGATTTGCGATTAACGTTTTTAATTCTGATTGGTCCTTTCAATTAACTTTAATTTGTTTACAGTTTGCAGTCATTTCAAAATGCTAGCAAAATCGCTCTGTGTAGGTTTTGATGAGTGATTTCACCAGCATTTATATACTTTACATTGCAAAAATGCTAACGCTAACTGCTAACGCTAAACGCTAAAAATGCTACATGTCCTGCGTTTTGCGATTTGGTAATCGCAATCGCTCCAGTGGAATTTGGCCCATCCTTTAACATTAGCTGAGTGTTTCGAGAAATCGCTAACGATTTGAATCGCTCCCTAAACGCTCACAAAATCACTCTAGTGGGTTTGAGCCTTAATGTTTGTTACCGAAGCAATAGTCGCAGTACCCATGTACCACGGGACACGCTAATTGCACATCATGCGGTACAGTGCTGGCATCGGTACGGGTAATATTGCCATATGCTGCCTGCGCACAGCAATATTGCCATCGGCTTGTGCATCAGGTTCAATGTGAGATGATAGGATTGGTCAAATATATAAAAAGATAGGACTTTGTAGCATTTGATAGGGATATGGTTGTTTATAGAAATGGCTTTTCTATTATTATTTTTTTCCTCATTTTTCCCTTTTTTTCACATCTTTTCTATTTTTTTATCACTTTTTTTTTTTTTACTGTGTATAAATGTAATGAATAAAATGGACATTTAATTTGCTATTACCAACTATGATGTGGAAGGTGACCCATTCCAAGAGGGTGACGGGGAGGCATAAACAGGGCCGGGGCATAGGCTGGAGAGGCTCCAGCCTCAGGGCGCAGTGTAGGAGGGGGCACAGAATTCATTCAGCTGTCATTCCTAATTGTGTTTGAAGCAGAAATAAATAAGAAAAGGGGATACATCGCAGTGACTGCAAGCCAGATAACTAGATATTAAGGTGTTGGGGAGGTTGGGCGCCCTGTGGCGCCTCTTAGTCTAATAGCAATCAGTGTGTGACGGCTGGGGTGGCAGGGATGGAGGGGCGCACTTTGGTGTCTCAGCCTTGGGTGCTGGAGGACCTTGTCCCAGCTCTGGGCATAAACAATTTGGTTAGGTTTATTCCATCAGAGCTGAGCTGGAAAAAAAATTATTTATAATTCATCCATTTACTTCAATGCATACAAACAAACAAACAAACAGACACACACGTGAACCCGAGGTGAGAGACATGTAAGCAGGGATGAGCTCTGCATCAAATTTTGGATGAAATCCTAATGAGTTTCTTTCGGATTTCATCCTCTAATTAGTGCAGCTGAGCGGGTGTGTATGGGTGATTAAACTTACCCAGCAGCCTTCTTCTTTAACCCGCCCCACGGCTCGGCCCACTCTGCATTCCAAGCCGCGTTACGTGACTACTACGCTTCCTCCTTTCAACCCGGAAGGAGGAAGTGTTTTTAGTCACATGACCGTGGCTTGGAACGCAGCGTGGGACAGATTAAAGAAGAAGGCTGATGGGTAAGTTTAACTCCCCACACACCCCCACACACACCTGCTCATCTGCACTAATTAGAGGATGAAATTTGAATGACACTCATTAGGATTTCATCCGATTTTGATCCAAAGCTCATCCCTGCATGAAAGCTGCCATATTTATTTCCTTTTAACCACTTCCCCGCCCCGTACAGTATATCTACGCCCCTTTAAACTTCACTTCCCCACCCGGGGCATAGATATAGGTACTCCGGCCGCTACCGCTGCTCTCCCTTGTGCGCGCCGCTCATGCGTGCGCTCCCGTTACAACCAACTCGCCCAGAGATCAATGAATGAGAATTAATTGATCCAAGTCCCTGAAGCAATAATCGCCGGCTTCTATGAGAAACCGCACGATCATTGTGAGAAAAAAAAAAGTTTCCCATTCATAGTACACTTCCTGTAAATGTACATAGTATGTTTACAAGACCATTAAAGAAAAATCACTGAGGCCATCTTGTGGCCAAATAGTAAAATTACATCAAAAACATTTTTTTTCATTGAAAGCATTATTTTACATTTAAAATTAACTGTTTCCCTTCCACACTCTCCCCAAAGTACCTAAACATTATTTTTTTGATATAGTTAAAAAAATGACAATAATAATAATAATAAAAAAAAAACATAAATAGTTACCTTGGGGACTAAACTTTTTGCATGTATGTCAAGAAAGTCTATTACTGTTATTTTTAAAATTATGGCCTGTAAATAGTGATTGACGCAAAACTGAAAAAAGCACCATTATTTCCAAATAAAATATTGGCACCAGACATTGTGATAGAGACATAATTTAAATGGTGTAATAACCGGGACATATGGGCAAATAAATTACATGGATTTTAATTACGGTAGCATGCATTATTTGAAAACTATAATGGCCGAAAACTGAAAAATTATGTTTTTTTTTCCATTTTTTCTTATTTTCCTGTTAAAAAACATTTCAAATAAAATAATTCTTGGCATAATGTACCACCCAGAAAAAGCCTAATTGGTGGCAAAAAAACAAGATATAGTTCATGTTATTGTGATTAGTACTGATAAAGTTATTGGCGAATGACTGGAAGGAGCGCTGAAAGGTGAAAATTGCTCTGCTGCTCAAGGGGTAAAGCCCCTCAGTTGTGAAGTGGTTAAACAATACCAGTTGCCCAGCAGTCTTGCCCATCTTTCTGGTCAGTAGTGTCTCATTTCACAAACCTGAAAAAAGCATGTGGCTAATACAGTCAGACTTCAGTCAGAAACATGTGATCTGCATGCTTGTTCTGGGTCTATGGCGTAAAGTCTTAGAGGCAGAGGATCAGCAGGACAGCCAGGCATTGTGCATTGTTTAAAAAGGAAATAAATATGGTAGCTTTACTTTAGGTTCCTCTTAAAGAGGACCTGAACTCAGAACTTCCTCTCTGTCCTAAAAGATAAGCAACAGCATAATAACCTTTAAAGAAAATCATTTCTTTGTTACAGCTGATACAAATCCTGCAATGACTCTGCAGCGTGTCTACTTCCTGCTTGCATGGAAGCAGACAAAGGGTGTGCATCCCCTGTTTACATATAAGCTGTGTCTGTTGAGGACTGATTAAATTCTGCGCTGACACAGCTGAGAGATCAAATTACACTTGTGATTACTTGAAGATGAGTTGGGATAAGACAGTCTCTTCTCTCTAAAAACACACAGGGTGCATTTCTCTTTGTTTTCCTTGTGTCCTGTGCAAGAGTTCAGGTCCACTTCAAATGTATGCTCAGAATCCTACTTTAAAGAGGAACTTCAGCCTAAACAAACATACTGTCATTAAGTTACATTAGTTACGATAATTAAAATAGATAATTAAAATATTATCTTACCCACCCTGTTTTAAAAGAACAGGCGAAGGTTTTTGATTTCATGAGGGCAGCCATCTTTTTGGTTGAAAGGAGGTGACAGGGAGTATGAGACACAGTTCCAACTGTCCTGTGTCCTGATCACCCCTCCCAGCTAAGCGTGCTAGGCAACAGGAACAACAACATCAGAAATCCCACCATGCTTTGCACAGCATCAGGGAGAAATGCCCGGGCTGTTTTCTTTGATGGGGCGGAGCTTAGCTTCTGTACAGCTAAAAATAAGGCTTTCATAAGAAAAACAAAGTTCTGATGCTGTGAAGCTGTTAAAGAAACACCAAGCCTTTTCAGTGCTTCTGAGTAGATTTTTAGTCTGGAGGTTCACTTTAACTATGATTTAAAATGTATTGTCTTTGCCTAACCTACAGGTGTCAAAAGTCATGCTTGATTTCCACCTGCAAAAAAAGAAAAGCTTGAGTAAGAAAAATAATTTCTCAAAAAAACAATGTTCACAGCTATATATAGTTTATCACATTATCAACGTACAGTTCACTTCTGTCAGCACAATGTCAACATAAGCAGCTCCTTGCCAGCACTACCATGTCTTGTTAGTGTTTATGCAGAAACAATAGCCCCCTTTCTAGGGTAATTTAATAGCAGCTCCCAAGTACGCTCTTAAACATTAGGCCTAATGGCATCCAGTGTTACATAATTAGATACTGTTTTATGTGTTAGCAATAAGGGAAACAGAAAAAATTAAAATCTTTTGAAGATCAAATTAATTACATGATAGGCTTTGAATAGAAATGTTTATGCTGATTTGCTTCTACTAATGCACTGCCTAAGTGGCACTGTTTGTACCGAAAAGGAAGGGGGGAAAAAAAAGCAAAAAAGATAAAAAAATCCACAATGTTGGAACAAAGGATGCTGGCGACCGCGAATAATAGTCAAGAAAATTACACGCTATTACTCAGTGCTGTTGTAAGGCAAAGAAATGTCAAGCAGAGACTCTCTGCCCTGAAAAACACAGTCATTTTTTCCATGAAGGTTATGGCAATAGAGGAGACAGCTGTCCAATATGGACTGTTCATAGCTGAGTTTCTCCAAACCCTTCAAAGGAAAAAGGGCGGTGAGTAGGCGCAGCTTTGTCTGCTGTGGGGACAGGTCTGCTCTGACTGGTCGTAAAAACAATACGCTCTGCGTGGGAAGCTGAATCTAAGCACTTGCTCACAAACTATAGTGATTTGTGTTGATGTACAGAAGAAATTGTCAAGTCCACATGGTGCGTACATTTAATAAAGCGGTCCATTGAAAAGGATGCAGGAAATAGCCGATAGTAAAATATAGGGTAAAATAACTGATTTTCTAGTATGTAATTCATATAGTAATACATTGGTAATATTTACTGATATTTAAGTATGACCTAAGCTAACCGTACTCTTAGTCAGTTAGTGTGCGTTAGTACGTGTTGGTACACGTTAGTACGCATTTTTTCCATAGCAGTGCATTGCGAAAAAGATTTTAGTTAAAACGGGTTAAGTGTGAAAGGTGCCATAGGAAAACATGGGCATTACTTTGAAAATCAGTTTTCTTTCAGTTATAACTGAGTGCAACTGATTAAAGAGGAACTATAGTGAACATTTTACTGTTGGCAGGTGATGTAGCTGCTGCATGGTTTTTGGCAGTTGGAAACAGCTGTAAACAGCTATTTCCCACAAAAGTTCGAACTTTTCTTGTGGGAGGGGTTACTTGTGGGAGGGTTTTCACCACAATATCAGTCATACAGCGCCCCCTGATGGTGTGTTTGTGAAAAGGAATAGATTTCTCATGTAAAAGCGGGTATCAGCTACTGATTGGGGGAAAGTTCAATTTTTGGTCTGTGCTGGTGGCCTAGCAAGGGGGTTGTACACAGTTATAAACCTAAAGCTCTTCAGTGATTAACCCCTTCACTACTATCACTACACTATTGTTAAATCGTTAATTAGCTTGATTGATGTGATAGTGTGTCAGTCAGAGTGTGTGCTCCAGTTCTGCTGGGCCTAGTAGCAAGGGCTGTACACAGTGATAAGCTGTTCAGTGATTAACCCCTTCACTACTATCACTACACTATTGTTAAATCGATAATTAGCTTGATTGATGTCATTGTATGACAGTCAGAGTGTGTGCTCCAGTGCTGCTGGTCCAGCAGTGATAAACCGAAAGCTGTTCAGTGATTAACCGCTTCACTATCAATACACTATTGTTAAATCATTAATTAGCTTGATGTCATTTGTGTCACACAAATGATATCAAGCTAATTAATGATTTAACAATAGTGTAGTGATAGTGAAGGTGTTAATCACTGAACAGCTTTCAGTTTATCACTGCTAGGCCAGCAGCACTGGAGCACACACTCTGCCTGCAGCAGAGTGTGTGCTGCAGGCAGCTGCTATGTGTCTGTGTGTGTGCTGTGCACAGACCAGGTCAGCTGCTGCCTGCTGGCCAGCTATTAGCCTTAGGTATAGGTTAGGTTAGGGATTAGGGGATAGGATTACTGTGTTAGCTTTCTACAGAACTGCTGTGCTGTGAGCAGTGCCAGTGTGATAGTTAGTGTGCACTAGTGTCTTCTCCTCTGCTGTCTGACTGTCACTCGGCACTTGGCACATGCCACGTAGCGCTTTCACGTAACTAATATCTGTGGTGTCAATGCCTTTTAAAGACTGCAGAAGTATATGTCCGTATTTTTGGGTTGATACTGATGCTTGATCTGGATATTGCTTTCAGCCTGGTTTATAGGCATGGCATGATCAGGGTTTCCTAATGTTTAGAATTACAGCTAATAATACATAATAATAGATAATGGTAATAAATAAATAGAAAAAAAACACAGACAAGCAGTGCTATATCCCCCTCTTGTTCTTGCAGACTGTAAACTCTTCTCTGTAAGTCAGATCCTCATTAAACTGCGTGCGTCTCTTGACATCTCCTGCTTCCTGCATGAGTGATTTAATTGCTTTGGCTAAAATGCTGCCCAGGAGTTGAATTATTTAATTATTTCTACCAGCTGCGTATGTGTTCACACCTGTGCTTAATCACCTGTGATCCTTCCTTGTCCACGACCGTCCTTTGGATCCCGCTGGGGGACGATCTTCTTGTTAAAGGGATATAATTCCTAGAAATATCTTGACACAACGTCTTTATGGAGTCTTTGGGTTGCTTGTGGCCCTGCTGTCTCGTTTGGAACAGTTATCTTTCAATGTATAATAAATAAATGCACTCCTTGTTGTAAATTATACGATTAGGAGGACTCTCCGGGGAAGTACTCAACCGTATAAAAACACGAGGTTTGTAGACTTGTTCCTTCATGAAGATCACTGAGCTGCTTGGAGAATCTTAGTATCTCAAAGTTTTATCCATTAATCATTTACAGGTAGTCCTCGGTTAACGAACGAGATAGAGACTGTCGGCTCATTCTTCACCTGAATCTGTCCTTAAGTCGGGACAGCCACCTTTGCCCCGGTTTTAATGCAGAGTAGGTGCAGCGAAAGGTAGATAGAGGACATCTCACCTGTTCCACGGCAGTAGAAGGTCCCATCGTGCTGCCCGGAAGCTGTGCTGCCCGTCCTCTCGCTCTGTCCACTGTCCCCCGGCGGCTTCTCATGCATCGCATAATGACGCATTAGAAGGCGCCGCCACTAGGGGGCTACTCCTGATTGCGTCATTATGTGACGCATAAGAAGCCGCCGGGGAACAGTGGACAGAGCGAGAGGACGGGCAGCACAGCTTCCGGGCAGCACGATGAGACCTTCTACCGCCGTGGAACAGGTGAGATGTCCTCTATCTACCTTCCGCTGCAACTGCTCTGCATTAAAAACGGCAGCAGAAGAGGTATTCCCCTTCGTCGTGACGTCATCGTGGCAGGTCGGCGGGCGTTTGTATCGGCGGGTCGTTCGTAAGTCGGGCGTTCGTAAACCGGGGACTACCTGTATATAAAACTAGTATACCTAAGCCCTTTTAAAAACAGGCTCTAGGTCTCTGTCACACCGCTGCCACAGCCGTATGCATGCGCACTAAGGGCAACCGTGGTTATTTTGCATATATTCAGTAGTGATGCACTGGGAGACATCTCAAGCTCACTCCAACCTGAATTATCGCAAATTCTTTCTGTTTTAAGAAAGCAAACTTTTGTTGTCCATGCATTTTAGTAAGGGGGCTTTTAGTACCATTGTAGCCCCTTACACACTTCAATGAGTTCTGATTCACCATGAGCTTGCTGGTAAGTCTGTACATCTGAGTTTTTCAAGCCCTACTCCATAGAGCCAAAATAATCCATGCCATGCACTGATGAGGATCAACCAATCTGAAACAGTCTGTATGCATGTTGTATTATTATGGCTCAGTACAAATTAACAAGCTGACACATCATTGCATTCCAGCGGTTCTGGAGGTGTGTTTAGCTTCTAAGGGTAGAATGGTTAATTTGCATATATTCAGCAATGATGCACTGGGAGACATCTCAAGCTCACTCCAACCTGAATTATCACAAATTCTTTCTGTTTTAAGAAAGCAAACTTAATATGGGGGTAGTACTTCTGACTACCTAATGCCAAGGAACACCTATGATGGGCATGGTAAGTAAGAGAGAAGTGAAAGCTGGGCAGTGGCGGCTCCAGGATTTTTTTTTTGGGGGGGGGGGTGCTATGCAGGTGCTGGACTAACTTCTGGGGTAGCTGATGACCAGCTTTGTGCGCCACGGCAGAGAATGGGTGTGGCTATAACCTGAGGAACAAAAATGGGCATGGTCATGACTGGATGGGTGGAGATAACTGTAATTTAAAGTGAACCCGAGATGAGAGTGATATGGAGGCTGCCATATTTATTTCCTTTTAAACAATACGAGTTGCCTGGCAGCCCTGCTGATCTATTTGGTTGCAGTAGTGAACTCAAGTACTCCAGAAACAAGCATGCAGCTAATCTTGTCAGTTCTGACAATATTGTCAGAAACCCCTGAACTGCTGCATGCTTGTTCAGGGTCTATGGTTGAAAGAATTAGAGGCAGAGGACCAGCACAGCAGCCAGACAACTGGTATTGCTTAAAAGGAGATAAATATGGCATCCTCAATATTATTCTCACCTCGGGATCCCTTTAAAAGTGCAATGCAAAGACAGTGGGCCCAAGTTTTGTTGTCCCTTTCCCCAGAAAATTCACATAATTGTGCAGGTTTTCTCAAGAAAATACACGTAATGTGAGCAGATTTGCCCACAAAATACGTTCAATCATGTTGGCAGATTTACCCAGAAAATACGTTCAACCATGTGGCAGATTAGCCCAGAAAATACGTTCAACCAGGTGGCAGATTTGACCAGAAATTATGTTCAATCATGTCGGCAGATTTGCCCAGAAAATACGTTCAATCATGTCGGCAGATTTGCCCAGGAAATACGTTCAACCATGTGGCAGATTTGAACAGAAAATCCGTTCAACCATGTGGCAGACTTGCCCAGAAAATACGTTCAACCGTGTGGCAGATTTGACCAGAAAATATGTTCAATCATATCGGCAGATTTGCCCAGAAAATACGTTCAACCATGTGGCAGATTTGACCAGAAAGTACGTTTAACCATGTGGCAGATTTGACCAGAAAATAAGTTTAATCATGTCGGCAGATTTGCCCAGAAAATACGTTCAATCATGTCGGACTCGGCAGCTTTGCCCAGAAAATACGTTCAATCATGTCGGCAGATTTGACCAGAAAATATGTTCAATCACATCGGCAGACTTGATCAGAAAACACTTCAATCATGTGACAGATTTAACCAGAAAACACTTCAATCATGCGTGGCAGACTGGGTCAGAAAACAATGCAATCATTTGGGGAAGATTCAGAACACACTTCAACCATATGTGGCAGACTTGATAAGAAAACACTTCAATCATGTGTGGCAGACTTGATCAGAAAACACCTCAATCATGTGTGGCAGACCTGATCAGAAAACACCTCAATCATGTGTGGCAGACTTGATCAGAAAACACTCCAATCATGTGTGACAGACTTGATAAGAAAATACTTCAATCATGTGGCAGAATTGACCAGAAAAAAACTTCAATCATGTGGCAGACTTGCCCAGAAAATACACCTGTTAATAAATAAAAAAAAACATTTACTCACCTGTCCTGGCCTCTGTCCAGCACGCAGCTCCCACGATCCTCTGCCAGCCAGCAACTAAGACTCCCGCTCTGAGAGCAGGGCTAAGGGAAAATGGCGCCCGAAGCCCTTCACTGCAGACTCGAAGTCTCCAGAGCAGGGCTTCAGATGCCATTTTACTGGAGCCCTGCTCTGCCGCTGCCGGAGCTGTGGGCTGCTGCTGCCGGTGAACTGACACGGCGTCTTTTAGACACCGAAAGTCAGTTCATGCTGAGAGGTACTTTAGGGGTGCTTGAAGAATTTTAGGGGGTGCTTCAGCACCCCAAAGCACCCACCTGGCGCCGCCCCTGCAGCTGGGCCAGCCAGCACACTTGCGGCGCAATTCAGCAGGGGTTTGTAGGTTCACGGAAGGCAAAGTCTAGGGTGCCAGGACATCTGTGCCTATAGGCTCCTGTGATGAAAAATCCGGGCCTGACTGTAGTTAGTGTTGGGCGAACACCTAGATGTTCGGGTTCGCGAACGTTCGCCGAACATCGCCGCGATGTTCGGGTGTTCGCGCCGAACTCCGAACATAATGGAAGTCAATGGGGACCCGAACTTTCGTGCTTTGTAAAGCTTCCTTACATGCTACATACCCCAAATTTGCAGGGTATGTGCACCTTGGGAGTGGGTACAAGAGGAAAAAAATATTTGAAAAAGAGCTTATAGTTTTTGAGAAAATTGATTGTAAAGTTTCAAAGGAAAAACTGTCTTTTAAATGTGGAAAATGTCATGTTTCTTTGCACAGGTAACATGCTTTTTGTCGCCATGCAGTCATAAATGTAATACAGAGAAGAGGTTCCAGGAAAAGGGACCGGTAACGCTAACCCAGTACAAGCAGCAGCACACGTGATGGAACAGGAGGAGGCACAGGAGGAGAAGGCCACGCTTTTTGAGACACAACATCCCAGGCCTTGCATGAGGACAAATAGCGTGCGGATATAGCAATGCTTTTTGCCGCCATGCAGTCATAAATGTAATAAAGATGAGAGGTTCAATAAACAGGGACCGGCAACGCTAACCCAGCAGCAGCAGCACACGTGATGGAACAGGAGGAGGCGCAGGAGGAGAAGGTCACGCTTTTTGAGACGCAACCCAGGCCTTGCATGAGGACAAAAAGCGTGCGGATATAGCAATGCTTTTTGCCGCCATGCAGTCATAAATGTAATAAAGATGAGAAGTTCAATAAACAGGGACTGGAAACGCTAACCCAGCATCAGCACACGTGATGGAACAGGAGGAGGCGCA
This sequence comes from Hyperolius riggenbachi, assembly GCF_040937935.1. Lineage (NCBI taxonomy): Eukaryota > Metazoa > Chordata > Amphibia > Anura > Hyperoliidae > Hyperolius > Hyperolius riggenbachi. Next base: position 427,749,918 of record NC_090650.1, read on the forward strand.
GGAGGAGAAGGCCACGCTTTTTGAGACACAACATCCCAGGCCTTGCATGAGGACAAATAGCGTGCGGATATAGCAATGCTTTTTGCCGCCATGCAGTCATAAATGTAATAAAGATGAGAGGTTCAATAAACAGCGACCGGCAACGCTAACCCAGCAGCAGCAGCAGCAGCAGCACACGTGATGGAACAGGAGGAGGCGCAGGAGGAGAAGGCCACGCTTTTTGAGACACAACATCCCAGGCCTTGCATGAGGACAAATAGCGTGCGGATATAGCAATGCTTTTTGCCGCCATGCAGTCATAAATGTAATAAAGATGAGAGGTTCAATAAACAGGGACTGGAAACGCTAACCCAGCAGCAGCACGCGTGATGGAACAGGAGGAGGCGCAGGAGAAGAAGGCCACACTTTTTGAGACACAACATCCCAGGCCTTGCATGAGGACAAATAGCGTGCGGATATAGCAATGCTTTTTGCCGCCATGCAGTCATAAATGTAATAAAGATGAGAGGTTCAATAAACAGCGACCGGCAACGCTAACCCAGCAGCAGCAGCAGCAGCACACGTGATGGAACAGGAGGAGGCACAGGAGGAGAAGGCCACGCTTTTTGAGACACAACATCCCAGGCCTTGCATGAGGACAAATAGCGTGCGGATATAGCAATGCTTTTTGCCGCCATGCAGTCATAAATGTAATAAAGATGAGAGGTTCAATAAACAGGGACCGGCAACGCTAACCCATCACAGATGGTCATTGTTCATGTTACTTGGTTGGGGTCCAGGAGTGTTGCATAGTCGTTTCCAATCCAGGATTGATTCATTTTAATTTGAGTCAGACGGTCTGCATTTTCTGTGGAGAGGCGGATACGCCGATCTGTGACGATGCCTCCGGCAGCACTGAAACAGCGTTCCGACATAACGCTGGCTGCCGGGCAAGCCAGCACCTCTATTGCGTACATTGCCAGTTCGTGCTAGGTGTCTAGCTTCGATACCCAATAGTTGAAGGGTGCAGATGAATTGTTCAACACAGCTACGCCATCTGACATGTAGTCCTTGACCATCTTCTCCAGGTGATCGGTGTTGGAGGTGGATCTGCACGCTTGCTGCTCGGTGGGCTGCTGCTGCATGGGTGTCAGAAAATGTTTCCACTCCAAGGACACTGCCGATACCATTCCCTTTTGGGCACTAGCTGCGGCTTGTGTTGTTTGCTGCCCTCCTGGTCGTCCTGGGTTTTCGGAAGTCCGTCTGTCGGCGTACAACTGGCTAGAGGAGGGGGAGGATGTCAATCTCCTCTCTAAAGTCTCCACAAGGGCCTGCTGGTATTCTTCCATTTTGACCTGTCTGACTCTTTCTTCAAGCAGTTTTGGAACATTGGGCTCGATTCACAAAGCGGTGTTAACCCAGTTAGAGACTTTAGGCATGATAACCATTGCACCACGCTGGTGAAAAGCCAGTTTAGGCATGATAAGTTTAGGTGTGATAAGTTTAGGTGTGATAAGTTTAGGCATGCTAAGTTTAGATAAGTGTAGATAGCGTGCAAAGTCCCGCACGCAAAGCAGAACCATTAAACTTTATGCGAAGTGCACCAGACTTTGCTAGCGCAAAACTTTTGATCAGCTGTGCACTGCGGTGCTAACGCAGTTGGCGCTTAAACTTATCATGCCTAAACTTATCACACCTAAACTTATCATGCCTAAACTTATCACACCTAAACTTATCACACCTAAACTTATCATGCCTAAACTGAGTTTAGGCATGATAAAGGGCTTTTCACCAGCGTGCTAACTGTTAGCACCGCTTTGTGAATCAGGCCCTTTGTGTTTGTACCGTGGATCCAGAAGGGTATAAACCCAGTAATTGGTGTTGTCCAGAATGCGCACAATGCGTGGGTCGCGTTCAATGCAGTCTAGCATGAATTGAGCCATGTGTGCCAGAGTCCTGCCAGAATTCTCATCATCCTCTTGTGAGCGTTGTGATAGTTGTTGTGATGCATCATAGTCGTCACCTTCTTCCTGGTCTGCTTCTGCTGACCATTCGCGCTGAATTGTGGAAGTCCAACGTGCACCGCTCTGGCCCTCGTCAGTGGTGGCAGGAAATTGCTGCTCCAACTCCAGCTGTTCCTCCTCCTCTTCTTCGTCATAGCTGCTGGGGCCAGCGTTTCCTGAGGCGGATTGCCTGATGTTGGTACCATCACGCTGATCGTTTTCTCCTTCAGATTCCCCCAGTTGCATCATGACAGCTGTTTCCTTGATTTTCAACATTGACCTCTTCAGTAAACACAGCAGTGGTATGGTAATGCTGACTGAAGAGTTGTCACTGCTCACAAGCAACGTGGATTGCTCAAAATTTTGGAGGACTTGGCAGAGGTCCAACATGTTGGCCCAATCGGATCTACAGAAGCTTGGCAGCTGTCCGGATGCGCCTCGGTACTGCACCGTCATGTACTGGACCACTGCACTCTTCTGCTCTCAAAAGCGGGCTAGCATGTGCAGCGTAGAATTCCAGCGCGTAGGGACATCACACAGCAAGCGATGGTGGGGGAGATTGAAGCGCTCCTGCATCTTGGCGAGTGCCCCCGAAGCAGTACTGGAATTTCTACAATGTTTGGCCACTCGTCGCACCTTCAACAGAAGATCGGCCACGCCTGGGTATGTCCTCAGGAACCGCTGAACTACTAGGTTCATCACGTGCGCCAGGCAAGGGATGTGTGTCAGCTTAGCCAACCTTAAAGCGCGAATGAGATTACTCCCATTATCACACACAACCATGCCCGGTTTCAGGTCCAGCGGTGCCAGCCACAAATCCGTCTGTTCCTTTATTCCCCTCCAAATTTCCTCCCTTGTGTGCTGCTTATCCCCAAGGCAGATCAGCTTCAGCAACGCTTTCTGACGCATGCCAACAGCTGTGCTGCACTGCTTCCACGATCCTACTGCTGCTGGGTTAGCGTTTCCGGATGAGGTACAGCTTTGAGATGCGTTGGAGGAGAAGGAGTCAGAGAGGTAGGTGCTGCTGTTGTTATCCAGTGGGAGGGACGGCGGTGCAGCTGTTTGCGGCGTGGGCAACACCCGCGCTGTAGCAGGTGAGGAATCGCTGCCAGGCTCCACATGGTTCACCCAGTGCGCGGTAAGGGAGATGTATCGACCCTGGCTGAATGCACTCGTCCAGGTGTCAGTGGTGAGGTGAACCTTGCAGGCAACGGCATTCTTCAAGCTTCGGGTTATTTTGCTGACCACGTGCTCATGCAACTCAGGCACTGCAGAGCGCGCAAAGTGGTAGCGGCTGGGAACCACGTACCGTGGGATGGCCACTGACATCATGCCCTTGAAGCTGTTTGTCTCCACCACTCGATATGGCAGCATTTTGCAGGCCAGAAGCTTGGCTATGCTGGCTGTTACTGCCACGGCCCGGGGGTCATTTGCTGGCAATTTCCTCTTGCGCTCAAACATCTCCGAGACAGACAACTGAACCGTAGGGCTGCACACTGAAGGGCTGTTGGTTGTTGTGTTTGATGAACACTGGGAGACCTCAAGAGCACTACTCCGGAAAGTGACAGTGTCAGCGCCGTCTGATGTTTGTGAATGTTGTGAACCACGCAATGGCTGGGCTACTGCTGCTGCTGAGGCGGTTCTGGTGGTGAGTCTGGTGACCCCAAGGGAGGCAGTGCTGGTACCCTGTCCTGCCGCGTTTGCCCACAGAGTGGGATGTTTGGATAGCATGTGGCGGCTCATGCTGGTGGTGGAGAGGTTGTTAATACTTTTCCCCCTGCTCAGGCGGGTCTTGCACACCTTGCAAATCGCCATAGTACCATCCTCAGTGCAGTCTTCAAAGAAAGCCCAGACTTTGGAGCACCTGCCTTGCTGGCGATTTCTGTTTGCGCCTCTTTTGCCTCTCACTTGAACTTTCACGCTTGTGGTGCCTGAAATTGCGCGCCGCCTACCTTGTGGCACAAGGCGAACTCGTGCAGCAGTGGGTTCTTAAACAGACTCATCTGTGCTGCTGCTACGACGAGGATGTTCTCGTTCACAAACAAAATCTGGGTCTATGTCCACATTGTCCATACCCTCCTCTTCCATCTCGCACCTGATGAAGGGGATATGCCCCGAAACATGTCGTGGATTACTGGGATTTGATAAAACGCAAGTTTGAAGCCAATTGAGTGCCTCCTTCGTATTTACTACATTGAACCGTGTGTGGAGTGGTGACCCACAGAGGGATTGTGCACCGGCAACATAGACCTGACTAGGCCTATTCCACAGGGACTCGCTGCAGTTTGCTTGTTGTCTCCTCTTCCATCTCCTCAAACTCGTCATATGTCATTGTGGGGGGCCGCCGCCGTGGAGTAGAGCTCCCCAGAACAACCTCTGCGCAGCTCACTCCAACGTCGTCTTCCAGATCTTGTCGGCCAACCTCCTGCAATTGCAACCCCTCCTGCCCAACTTGCTCTGGGATTTGGGTTTCAAAGTCCTCGGACTCGCCTTGTATTTCAGTGCGCGGTGCATTTCCCACAGTTAATGGTTGTGAATCCGAGCACAACATTTCTGGCTGTTCCTCCATTGACCTTTCAAAGGTGAAAGTTTGTTGGGCTGGGAATAGCTCCTGCGAATACCCCATTGTGTCCTGAGGTAATTCATCGGACTGGTTATCTGGCAGTTGTGTGCGTGGTGTCGCTGCCGGTTGTGTCAGCTTTGTGCCCACTGGCTCCTTGTAACTGGCTGAGGACTCGGACCTCGTGCGTGATGTGCTGGTGCTGCTTAACCCACTGCTGGACACTTGAGAGGTCATCCAAGTAATTATCTGGTCCTGTTCTTTTGGATTTGTGAGGGTTGTTGTCCTGGACAACATGGGCGGTATTGAGTGGGTTTTCTTGGGTGCTCCCCTGTGGCCTGTACGTGAACCGTCAGGAGAAAACACCTCTTCCCGTGTCCCTCCCTCTTTCACCAGATTTCTTCCTCATTTAACTTATCCTTAAAGTACACGCTGACTGGCAGCAGTACAGTGGCAGTACAGAAATGCTATACAGTGGTGGGTGAGCGGTGTACCACTATTCCCAGCAGCGACACAGAGCACAATGCTATACAGTGGTGGGTGAGCGGTGTACCACTATTCCCAGCAGCGACACAGAGCACAATGCTATACAGTGGCGGGTGAGCGGTGTACTACTGTTCCCAGCAGACACAGAGTGGCAATAAACACAATAATGCTATATAGTGCTGGGTGAGCGGTGTACACAGAGTGGCAGTAAACACAATGCTATATAGTGTGGCTGAGCGAGCGGTGTACTACTGTTCCCAGCAGACACAGAGTGGCAGTAAACACAATGTTATATAGTGTGGCTGAGCGAGGTACACAGAGTGGCAGTAAACACAATGCTATATAGTGTGGCTGAGCGAGCGGTGTACTACTGTTCCCAGCAGACACAGAGTGGCAGTAAACACAATGCTATATAGTGTGGCTGAGCGAGGTACACAGAGTGGCAGTAAACACAATGCTATATAGTGTGGCAGAGCGAGCGGTGTACTACTGTTCCCAGCAGACACAGAGTGGCAGTAAACACAATGCTATATAGTGCTGGGTGAGCGAGGTACACAGAGTGGCAGTAAACACAATGCTATATAGTGTGGCTGAGCGAGCGGTGTACTACTGTTCCCAGCAGACACAGAGTGGCAGTAAACACAATGCTATATAGCGTGGCTGAGCGAGGTACACAGAGTGGCAGTAAACACAATGCTACATAGTGTGGCTGAGCGAGCAGTGTACTACTGTTCCCAGCAGACACAGAGTGGCAGTAAACACAATGCTATATAGTGTGGCTGAGCGAGGTACACAGAGTGGCAGTAAACACAATGCTATATAGTGTGGCTGAGCGAGGTACACAGAGTGGCAGTAAACACAATGCTATATAGTGTGGCTGAGCGAGCAGTGTACTACTGTTCCCAGCAGACACAGAGTTGCAGTAAACACAATGCTATATAGTGTGGCTGAGCGAGGTACACAGAGTGGCAGTAAACACAATGCTATATAGTGTGGCTGAGCGAGCGATGTACTACTGTTCCCAGCAGACACAGAGTGGCAGTAAACACAATGTTATATAGTGTGGCTGAGTGAGGTACACAGAGTGGCAGTAAACACAATGCTATATAGTGTGGCTGAGCGAGCAGTGTACTACTGTTCCCAGCAGACACAGAGTGGCAGTAAACACAATGCTATATAGTGTGACTGAGCGAGGTACACAGAGTGGCAGTAAACACAATGCTATATAGTGTGGCTGAGCGAGGTACACAGAGTGGCAGTAAACACAATGCTATATAGTGTGGCTGAGCGAGCAGTGTACTACTGTTCCCAGCAGACACAGAGTGGCAGTAAACACAATGCTATATAGTGTGGCTGAGCGAGGTACACAGAGTGGCAGTAAACACAATGCTATATAGTGTGGCTGAGCGAGCGGTGTACTACTGTTCCCAGCAGACACAGAGTGGCAGTAAACACAATGTTATATAGTGTGGCTGAGCGAGGTACACAGAGTGGCAGTAAACACAATGCTATATAGTGTGGCTGAGCGAGCAGTGTACTACTGTTCCCAGCAGACACAGAGTGGCAGTAAACACAATGCTATATAGTGTGGCTGAGTGAGGTACACAGAGTGGCAGTAAACACAATGCTATATAGTGTGGCTGAGCGAGCGGTGTACTACTATTCCCAGCAGCGACACAATGACCGGGGGACCCTGGCTAGCGTGGCTGGAGCGCGAACTACCCTGCCTGCCTACCCAAAGCTAAACCCACAGACAAATGGCGGAGATATGACGTGGTTCGGGTATTTATTTACACGAACCACGTGACAGTTCGGCCAATCAGAGCGCGTTCGGGTCCGAACCACGTGACCCATTCGGCCAATCATAGCGCTAGCCGAACGTTCGGGTAACGTTCGGCCATGCGCTCTTAGTTCGGCCATATGGCCGAACAGTTTGGCCGAACACCATTAGGTGTTCGGCCGAACTCGAACATCACCCGAACAGGGTGATGTTCTGCAGAACCTGAACAGTGGCGAACACTGTTCGCCCAACACTAACTGTAGTACATAATGCAAAGCGCACAGCAGGAAGTGTGCTATTGAGTGTCCGAGCCTGACATCTCTCAGTGGTAGCTTAGTTAATAAATCCCCACAGCAAGTGACATCACAGGGCAAAAGGAGGTTATGATGATTATAGATCTGACAGAAGTACATTATCTCTCCGCAATCTTGACCCTTCCTGGCACATTAGCCTTTTTTGATCCTTTTCTCCTAGTTCCCTCTAGCTGTTCCCGCGCTGCATCTGACTGATAGGAAAGGGGTAGTGGACAGTGACATTATCACTCAAGGGTGGCCTGACAGTTAAACTAAAAAATATGTCACTGGACAAAGGAACCTCTTAAAAGGACCACTATCATTACAATAGATAGAATGTAAAATACATTTCTACACATACTTATAAGAAGTACATTTCTACCAGAGTAAAATGCACTATACATTACAGTTCTCCTATTGTGCTGTCACTTACAGTAGGTAGTAAAATTCTAAGAGATCTGACAGGTTTGGACTAGTCCATTTTCTCATAGGGGAGGCGCAGTATTTCTTTTATTCTTCACAAAAGCACTCCCTTGAAAGGCTCTATGAAGAGATGCCTGTCAACTTTCCTATGTGCTGCACACTTTTCTGGCAGATAGACTGAGCAACTGCCATTCAACAAGTGCTTCCAAAAATGAAGAAAACCCATTGACTCCCCCAGGAGGAGATGGACTAGTCCAAATTTGTAGTGCATTTTACTTTAGGAGAGTTGTACTCCATGTAAGTATTAGTACACGTGTATTTTGATCTTTACATTTTTTTTGGGATTGTGTGGTCCTTGAATAAGCAACATGGTGATGACCCAGTGGTACTACCCCAGCGTTAGTAATGGTAAAGTTACCACGCACTGCTTGCGCATGGCAGTCTTAGGTCTTGCTCTTGTGTGCATCAGGCTCAAAGTCATCCTAAAACTTAAAGGGGCACTACAGCAAAAAACTGTAAAATGTAAAATATGTGCAAACATATACAAATAAGAAGTACATTTTTTTTCAGAGTAAAATGAGCCATACATTACTTTTCTCCTATGTTGCTGTCACTTACAGTAGGTAGTAGAAATCTGACAGAAGTGACAGGTTTTGGACTAGTTCATCTCTTTACAGGGGATTCTCAGGGATATATTTATTTTCAAAAGCACTTAGTGAAAGCCAGTTGCTCTGTTCATCTGCCAAAAAATGTGTAGGGAGCAGGGAAGCTGGCCAGCATCATTGTTTACAGGGGCGTCTTTAGCCATTTTGTCACTCCAGGCGAGAAATCCTGTGGCACCCCTCCCCCCCCCCCCCCGTGATTGCCCCCAGTCCCATACCCCGCACCCCTCATGGTGAACACCACTCCTGTGGTGAACCCCACCCCCAAGACCCCCGAAAATCATAATGCAGCAGCGTTTCACCAGAAAATGTACTTATTGCGGCATGGGTTCACCAGAAAACAGTTGTTATGCAGCAGAGCGTTTCACCATAAAATATACTTATTGCGGCATGCACTCACACACACCACACACAGTACACACACACACACTATACACACACACACACACTATACACACACACACACACACACACACACAGTACACACACTGCACACAACATACACACTATACACAGTACACACACACACACACACACACTAGACATGCATAGCACAGTACACACACTATACACACACACACACACACACACACACACACACACACACACACACACACACACACACACACACACACACACACACACACACACACACACAGTACACACACTGCACACAACATACACACACACACACAGTACACACACTGCACACAACATACACACTATACACAGTACACACACACACACACACACTTTAGACACGCACAGCACAGTACACACACACACACACACACAGTACACACACTGCACACAACATACACACACACACACACAGTACACACACTGCACACAACACACACACACACACACACACACACACACACACACACACACACACACACACACACACACACACACACAGAGCACACTATACACAGCACACAGTAGACATACACTATACACATACAGAGATAGGAGGAGTGGAGTGAGACTGAGAATAGCCTGAGATGGAGCAGTTTATCTGTATTGCAGTCCCACATTACACAGAGACTAGTTGCTGGTAATAGGACTGCTGTCCCTGCCAATCTCTTACACAAGTCAGCAAGCAGCCCTCCTGGAGTCTAGGGACTGTCAAAACTTTTCAACCTGTTTAAGACCTTATCTGCACATGCAGTCATTATAACAATGGAGAGAGACCAGACAGATTTTTTCCCACTGACCCTCCAGACGAGTTCTACATCATGCTGTGTATATTTACCAGCTAGCCTGCCCTCTAATTGCACTTTTATCAGCTAGCCTAGTATTTTACATCGCCTTACATCAACAAACCTGAATACAGCAGACACAGGACCAACCCTAAATCATTGAATGAAAGGCGGCCTGGGGGGAAGTCAATGCCTGGCTGCTACACAGTCTCTACATCCACGCAGTTAGCAGTAGCAGAGAGAGAGGGACTGAATTCTCAGGAGTTGGACTCAGGAGCTGATGATGCTGTACTCCTCGGATCCCTGACTAGGATGAGTGCCTTCTCTCACTGACTCATTCATTACTGTGGTTCTTTGGATCATTGAGCTGAAGTCCAGTCAGCCCCGCTGCTGCTGTGTAAACTGACACCTGAGTCAGCTGAGAGGCATTTCTTCTCTCACTACTCAGTGCAGAAGCGCCCTTGCCTCTTCCTGTCGCCTTAGGCGAAAATTTATAGCTGCCTAATGGCTCGGACGCCTCTGATTGTTTAAATCCTTTTTAGGGAATATCTTTATAAAAAATAAAAGCCTTGCTGAGAATCCCCTATGAAGAGATGGACTAGTAACAGCATTATAGGAAAAAAGTAATTTATGGCTCATTTTACTCTGGGAACAATGTACTTCTTATTTGTATATGTTTGCACATACTTTAAATTTTACAGTTTTTTCACTGTAGTGCCCCTTTAAACAGTAAATGGAACGTTCTCTGTAAATCCTGATAACCTACGCATAATGCTACCTGGTGATCCCACTCAAATTCTGAATCCAATGAACTTCTGAATTTTGCAAACTCCATGTTTGTATTGCAAAATAACAAAATTATAATTTATTGCCCATACATTTTTTTTTGCATTAACCATAAGATTCTTATGGTAAGGGCCTGTTTCCACTACATGCAGATTGGATGCAGAATGGACGCAGAGAAACTGTCTCCAATGAATGCCTATGGGCCTGTTTCCACTAAACATAATTTTTCTGATGCAGATATTCCCATAGGCATTCATTGGAGTCAATTTTTCTGCATCCAATCTTTGTGTAGTGGAAACAGGCCCTTAGTGCACATTTGCAAAAATATGTTCAAAATAGGTTACAATGTTGCAAAAACATTTGCATTATTGCATTGAATGCTTACATTTTCCCATGGAACTTACTCATTTGAGTCTGTTAAAGTGGAATTGTCAGCCATAAAATTAAACTCCATTTACACACCGCTCTGCATAATATGCAGTCTGCAAACTTACCCTGCATTGTAAGCATTCCAATATAATCAGAAATGTTTCTGCTGTGATAAATCTCATCTCAGTAAACCTGGCTTTATTTGGAACATTTCTGATGAGAAGGAAGCTTGTTATCTTCCCTCCCACATCCCTGATTGGCTGAGGGCAGTTCAGTGAGCTGCTGAAATACAATCTATGCTGTTCTCACATGTCATTACAAAGCAAACTAGATATGACAGTGCAGTTTCTAGGAGAAAAAAAAAAGAAAGGGAGGAAATTACATCAGAATTGGCTGCAGTCAGAGGGAATACAAATGGAAAATGCCAAGAACAGTTTTCTCTTTATGTACTACTAGCTGATTGCCCGGCGTTGCCCGGGAATATATTTGGCTGGTGTCGGCTCCACCCACTTTTTCTAACCCTAACAATTAATCAATGACCAAGTTTGTGAGCTTTGTGGTCTTTGGCATCAATAATTTGTATTGAAATGAAAAAATCTGATGGGTTGTTTGTGGCTCCACCCCCTTTTCTGAATTTGAACCCCAGTCACCCAATGACCAACTGTACCAGGTTTGAGGCCTCTGCCATTAACAGTGCAAGAATGGTAGCAATTAAATATTCCACTTGAAAAGCAATAGGTGAAGCTTTATACACTATTGTAGGCTCCACCCACTTTTCTGAATATTAATCCCATTCACTGAGTGAGTAACTGTGCAAAGTTTAAGAACCTTCCAATTAACAGTGTAAGAATGGCTGCAGTTTACATTTTCCCAGTGAAATTTGTATTTGTCTCCACCCACTGATGACCCGGCATTGCCCGGGTATGTATTTGACAGGTGTTGGTTCCGCCCACTTCTTCTAACCCTAACGCACAAACACTCAATGACCAAGTTTGTGAGCTTTGGGGTCTTTAGCATCAATGATTTGTATATTCCCATAGAAATTAAACAAATCAGATTGGCTTTTTGTAGCTCTGCCCCTCTCCAGCATTTGAACTCCAGTCACCCAATGACCAACTGTAGCAGGTTTGAGGCATCTGCTATTACCAGTGTAAAAATGGCAGCAATTTAAATATTCCCCTTGAAAATCGACAGGTGAATTTTGATTGGCTATGATATGCTCCACCCACTTCCCTGAATATTAATCTCAGTCACCCAGTGACCATCTGGGCAACGTTTGGGAACCCTGCCATTAAAAGTGTAAGAAGGCCTTCAATCTACATTTTCCCAGTGAAATTTGGTTTTGGCTCTGCCTTCTTTTTGTCACCTGGACATACAGTCACTCAATGACCAAGTTTCTGAGCTTTGGGGTCCTTGGCATCAATAATTTGTATTTTCCAAGAAATGAAACTGTTTGTGGCTCTGTCCCCTTTTCTGAATTTGAACCCCAATGACTAACTGTACCAGGTTTGAGGCTTGTGCCGTTAACAGTGCAAGAATGGCAGCAATTTTAATATTCCCCTTGAAAATCAACAGGTGATTTTGATTGGCTTTTTTAGGCTCTACCCACTGTTATGAATATTAATCCTAGTCACCCAGTAACCAATTGTGCAAAGTTTGAGAACCCTGCCATTAACAGTGTAAGAAGGGCTGCAGTTTACAATTTCCCAGAAAATCTGTTTTTGACTCCACCTACTTTTTGTAACCTTGACACACAGTCGACCAAGTTTGTGAGCTTTTGGGTTCCAGGCATCAAAATTGCGTGAATGGAAGCAGTTTATCCAAAAAAAGCAGATCTGATTGGATTTTTGTGGCTCCACCCCTTTAGTGAATTTGAACCACAGTCACTTGATGATCGACTGTAGCAGGTTTGAGGCCTCTGCCATTAACAGTGTAAGAATGACAGCAGTTTCAATATTCCCCTTGAAAATCAATAGGTGAATTTTCATTGGCTCTTGTAGGCTCCACCTACTTTTCCATATATTAATTTTTGTCCCCGGGTGACCAACTGTGTCAAGTTTGAGATCCCTGCCATTAACAGTGTAAGAATCGCTGCAATTTATATTTTGCCATGTAAAAAGTTGTTTTTGGCTCTGCCCACTAACCTTGACATACAGTCACTCACTGACCAAGTTTATGAGCTTTGTGGTCTTTGGCATCAATAAGTTGCATGTTACCATTGAAATTAAACAAATCTGATTGGCTGTTTTTGGCCCACTCCCTTTTCAGAATTTAAACCCCAGTCTCCCAGTGACTGACTGTACCAGATTTGAGGCCTCTGCCATTAAGAGTGTATGAATAGCAGCAATGTAATTATTCCCCTTGAAAATCAAAAGGTGAATTTTGATTGGCTGTTGTAGGCTACACCCACTTTCCTGAATATTAGTCCCAGTCACCCAGTGGCAAACTGTGTCAAGTTTGAGAACCCTGCCAATAACAGAATGGCTGAAATCAATTTAAAAAATCTGATTGGCTGTTTGTGGCTCCACCCACTTTAGTGAATTTGGACCCCAGTCACCCAATAACTGACTGTATCAGGTTTGAGACCTCTGCCATTAAAGGATACCACAGCTGAATAAACAGATAACTCCAGTGTGTGGGGGGTCAAAAGTACATACTGTGACCTCCTCCTGCCCCCTCCATCTGCCGCTGTTCGTGCACTATTCATGCCGGTGTCCCGGCGACTTGCTTGACCCTTGACCTGAACATATTTCTTCCCTCTTCACTTCTGGCCGGCGCATTAGCTTTCGGCTCAGAAGCACGCTGTCCTCTCCGTCTAATCTGGACTGCGTGTGCGCTCCATTACACCAAGCGTCACATGATTAGCACCTTTGGCAAGTCTCCCTTACACTGCTACTGCCTATAGAGCGCGCCCTAGTGGCTGCTGCTCTGCTCTGGCGCTTTGAGTCCGCAAGGAGAAAAGCGCAATATAAATGTTATTTGTCTTGTCTTTGTCTTATTGGAACACACACGCAGCCCAGATTAGACGGAGTAAAATGTAATGTAAATGTTCCCCCTTGAAAATCAATAGGTACATTTTGATTGGCTGTTTTTAGGCTCCACCCACATTTCTGAATATTAATCCCAGTCACCCAGTGGCCAATTGTGTCAAGTTTGGGAACCCTGCCATGTAAAAAATTAAGTTGTTGGCGCCACACAATTTTTCTAACCTTGACATACAGTCACTCTATCAAGTTTATCAGCTTTGGGGTCCTTGGTATCAATACTTTGTATATTCCCATTGAAAAATAAACAAATCTGATTGGCTGTTTGTGGCTCCGCCCCCTTTCTGAATTTGAACCCTAATCACCCAGTGACCGACTGTACCAGGTTTGAGGCATCTGCTATTAACAGTATAAGAATGGTAGCAGCTTAAATATTCCCTTTGTTGTAGGCTCCACCTACCTTCCAAATTCTTGATCTCATTCACCCAGTGACCAACTGTGCAAAGTTTGAGAACCCTGCCATTAACGGTGTAAGAATGCCTACAGTTTATATTTTCCCAGTGAAATTTGTTTTTGGCTCCGCCCACTTTTTGTAACCTGGACACACAGTCACTCAATGACCAAGTTTGTGAGCTTTCAGGTTCCTGGCATCAAAAATGTGTGAATGGAAGCAGTTTATCCACCAAGGAAATCTGATTGGCTGTTTGTGGCCCCGCCCCTTTAGTGAATTTGGACCCCAGTTACCCAAAGACACACTGTAGGAAGTTTGAAGCCTCTGCCATTAACAGTGTAAGAATGGCAGCAGTTTAAATATTCCCCTTGAAAATCAATAGGTGAATTTTGATTGGCTTTTTTAGGCTCCACCCACTTTCTTAAATCTTAATCGCATTCACCCAGTGACCAAGTGTGGCAAGTTTGAGAACCCTGCGATCAACAGTCTAAGAATGGCTGCAGTTTACATTTTCCCATTTAAAATGAATAGCTGCAATTTGATTGGCTGTTTTATGCTCCGCCCACTTTTCCTGGATTTGTAACCTCGGTCACCAAGTGACCAACTGTGCCAAGTGTGGGGACTCTGGCTTGATTATTGGCAGAATGGCAGCCTTTTACACTTTTCCCATTGACTTGAATGGGTGGAATCTGATTTGCTGTTTTTAGCTCCGCCCAGGTGTGCAGGGGGGACGCGAGACCCCCAGAACATATCATCCCAGGTAGTAAGGGATCTGTGTACCAAGTTTCGTTCAAATCGGTCAAGCCGTTTTCGCGTGATCGCGGCACATACACACACACACAAACACACACACACAAACACACACACACATACATACACACACACACACACACACAAACACACACACACAAACACACACACACATACATACACACACACACACACACACACACACACACACACACACACACACACACACACACACACACACACACATACATACATACATACACACACACACATACACACACACACACACAAACACACACACACAAACACACACACACACACATACATACATACACACACACACACACATACACACACACACACACACACACATACATACATACATACATCCGATTTTATATATATAGAAGATATAAAATTCACTTAAGTTAAAATCTGTAAGTGTATGCAAGTAGAACAAGTATTTATCTACTTATATATGTAGTTTTTTTCAGGGACAGTATGGCTGTCCCTCCTGCTTAAAGCATCCTCAATAGACATCTTTCACTATCTATGTAGAAAAAACATTTTTACATTACATGAAGGTAATTTTGAAAAACGTTTGAAATGTACACAAATTTCGATGGATTCCAAAAATATTCTGATGCAAAAGTTGGAATGTGGAATACTTCTAAACTTGCTCAGTAATCCGTAACCCAAAGATTGCAATTCCCAGAGCCAAATTCTATGAAGACTGCAAAGGCCCGGGCCTTGGGCGGCAGCATGCCAGGGGGCGGCTGGACATGGAAGAGGGATTGATGCATATTGAAGAAGATCGTGCTAATGAAATACAGAGGTTGCAAATAACAAGCGACACATGGAAATAGGGAGCTACAGCCCAAGGGATCTGTATATATCTGAAGGGGGCTGCTGTACATGAATGTTGGACATGGAAAAGTAGGTTACACAAGAAATATGAAGGGGGTGCTGAGCATGGAAGGGAAGCTGCAAGAAAGTTGGTCTAGGGGTGGAAAAAGTATAAATCCGGCCTTGGCAATTCCCTATGCTTTGGATCACAAAACCAAGCCCATGGATTGTTAGCTACAAATACTAGGAATGCCATTACATACAAGCAACACAGAAAACAGCTTTCCATACAGCAGAGGACAGGTAATGAGGTGTGGATCAAAAGAATATGCCTCGGTGTAATGAAGACCCACTGCAGACTCAACGTGATGGTGTAGCAGCAATGGGAAGCCGTAATAAGGGCCTTCACAGTCAATTGAACAAGCTGATAGCAGCAGCAGTAAGGGATGTAGAGACACAGCAGATGTTGAGAATGGACATCAGTCACAGGACTGCTCGTGAGTGAAACAATAAAAGGGGCCTTCCAGCTCACATCTAGCTGGCTAGCAAGAGGACCTTTCATACCTGTCTCCACTCCAGTAGCCAACAACTAGAGATGTATGTTGCCCATGTTGCAAAATCAAGGTTAGTATTGGTCATTAGGGCCCGTTCTCACTACGACGATTAGCGGGTGATTCCTGCTAATCGCTGAAAACGCTAGCGCTTTTTAAAGCACTAGTGCTATTCTAACCATATGGCGGTTATCTCACTGCCGCGATTTGAGCCGATCGTGGGTGATTAGAAGCAATCGCAAAAAATGTTACCTGAAGCATTTTGCCACGATTCTGGAGCGATCGCGGTACAGTCCTTAATAAAGCGCTGATTGCAATCGCTCTGAATCACAGAAGTGTACAGTGACTACCGTTTTGCACTTTTACGTGTGAATAGGCCCTTATGGGGACTTTATAATTTGCAACATAGAGACAGCCTGTTTCAGACTGTTGGTCCTCATCAGTGCATAGCAGGGATTGATATGGCTCTATTGGATAGGGGCTTGGACCAGTACAACAGAGTACCCAAGCAACTCAGGGTGACCAAAACTTACTTTTACTTTTCCCACCACTACAGTATATCTACGTCCTTTGTGACTTCATCTAAGCCTCGAGGATGAAGATCTACGTCTTGTAGCTGAAGCAGTGCTGTGCACGATTGGGCTTGCTCCTGTGCAAAACCTCTGGCACTATCTGCTGCAGCACTAATTGGTGAAAGGGAATATATGTTCCCTGAGCCAATAAGTGTAATTTTTACTATTAAAAATACTTCCTTTTCTCAGTTCTTAGTGAAAAATACACACTGTAGCATTATTTCAGAATCAAATATCTGCACCATAAATTGTGACAGGAACGTAATTTAAGTTTTGTGATAAACAGTAGAAATAGCCAAACAAAATGTCTGTTTTTTTATCTACAATAGCGCTTTTTATTTTTAAACTGGAATTGGTAAAACTGAGAAATAATATGTTTTTTTTTTCTTTTTTCCTATTAACATGGATAGAAAAGAAAATTGTTCAAGGGAAAAAATGCCAAAGAATGAAAGCCTAGTTAATCTTCAAAAAAAAATCATTTAGGTGTCATAAGTAGAGATAACGTTATTGCTGATTAACCATTTCTGACGCCCGGACGTAAAGCTCATGTCCGGGCGGCTGCTCTGCTGCGTTGCCACGCTTCAGCGCAATCGTGGGTGTGCTCCCGTGCTCCCGTGGTGTCCCCCGGTAGCCCTGGGATCAGTGAACGGGAACATGGTTCCCGATCACCGATCCATGTCCCCCGCAGAAAAACCGAAGCGCTCTTACAAGAGGCTTCAGTCTTTCTGTGCGTCAAAATTTCCACATCCCCCTTGTGCTTCAGCTTAGCGGGAAGAACAAGGAGAGAAAAAAAAATTAAGGTGGCCATCTTGTGGCCAAATAGTAAAACTACATCTACATATTTTTTTACATTACAATTTACACATATAACAACATTAAACATTAACTGTAACGACCGGTGTAACACAGAGAGGGTCTGATTACAGGTGATCTGCAGTATCACCGAGAATACAGATATATACCCGATTATTGATGATCTGCAGTATCACCGATAATCAGATATATCTCTAGCCTCTGGACACCTGGGTGATAAGAGTGTTTGGTGCAACAGAAATACTTTGAGGACTGCACCTGAGTAGCAGGTGCACAGCAGTAAGGAGTACTGCACAGTAACACTTTCCTTCCGCAAGCCTGAGACTCTCCCGAGGGAGGGGTCAGGCTAGGAGTAGGAAGGACAGAGTGTGAGTGACACCAAGGAAGGGTGTCACCCACAGGTCTGTGAGCTATCTCTTGACTGAGGAGATAGCTCTCGAGGTTGGGCAAGCTGGGTCGGCAACAGACAGACAGATCAGGGACAGAGACAAGAGACAGATGCGGAATCCTAAGGGCTCTTTCACATCAGAGCTTGCGTTGGAGAACGCTCAAAGCATACGTTTTGTTGTATGCCTTTTACTGCGTTTTGATATGCGTTGCACTACAGTGAGTGTGCGTTTTTAATCCGTTTTCAATGCGTTACTGCACATAGAAAAACGCAGGTAATTTTTTTTTCTTTAAGTTGTCAACTTTCTACATTGTTCCTCTGTTGCATTCTGGGACTGATTGCCTGCGTTAACGGATTAAAAACGCGCATAGTGTGCGTTTTACATTGACTAACATTGTAACGCATAAAGCTAGCGTCGGCCGAAAAACTGCGCCTGGGTGCAGTGCAACGCAACGCACAAAAACGCAGCGTTATATGTGAAAGCTAAAATGAAAGTCTATGGACTTTCATTTCACCTTGGGTAACGCAAACTTTACCCTTTGCGTTGAAACGCAGAAAATCTGCCCTAATGTGAAAGAGCCCTAAGACAAACAGAGTTCGGCAACAGAGTATCAGATATAGCGAAGTACCTAATCAGAGATCAGAAGAGTAGTCAGGAAAGCAGAAGGTCATAACAAATAATCAACAATGCCTAGTCTTGGGTGTGAGCTCCTTGGTCATCAACACCCTGAAACTGGTCTGAGTATAACTAGATGGTAAAGCTAATTCCTAGTCTGAGGTGTGAGGTCCCTGATCATCAACACCTAGGAACTGGTCTAAATATTAACACAGATAATATACAGTTTTCCCTAGACTGAGGTGTGAGGTCCTTGACCATCAACACCTAGGAACTGTTCTAGATAATAAAACAGATAATATACAGTTTTCCCTAGACTGAGGTGTGAGGTCCTTGATCATCAACACCTAGGAACTGGTCTAGATAACAACACAGATAATATCACAGATACTGACACGGTCTGAGTGCTACCACGTAGTGATCGCAACGCCAGACACCAGAGAAATGACCAGCAGCCAGTATATATATCCACGCGCTTTCCAGCGCCTCCCCTAAGTGCTGGACCAAGGAAAACTGATAGAATTGTCAGCTGATCGGCTAGATCAGCTGACACCCTTCTGACTGCCATAAAGGCTCTGTCTCTCAGCACGCACGTCCTTCTGAACCTGTGTGGACTATCAGTCCCAGCCACACCAGACGTGTTGTAATGCATCTGTAGGTTTGAACGCGGGGCCAGCCGCACCACTGTCAGAGCATGCGGCGGTTTCCCCGCGGTCAGCCGTACTGGTAGTGGTAGGCCCATGCGTGCAAACCGCCGCGCTGGACGCGGAATCCACCGCCTTGTTCACTGGGCATGCGGCGGTTTCTCCGCGCTCCGTCAGGCTAGTGGATGCAGGCCCATGTGCGCCAGCTGCCATGTTGAACGCGGAATCAGCCGCCTTACTCTGAGTACTCGCGGCGGCTTTTCCGCGTTTTCTCACATTAACTGTTTATTTCCAACACCAAAAAATTACCCAAATAAAATTTTAAATGGAAAAAAAAAATTCAATAAAAAAAAAAAGACATAAATAGTTACCTAAGGGTCTGAACTTTTTAAATATGCATATGAAGGGGGTATACTACAAACATTTTTTAAATTTAAACTTGTCAAAGGTTGCTGGACAGTGTAATGGTTAAGGGCTCTGCCTCTGACACGGGAGACCAGGGTTTGAATCTTGGCTCTGCCTGTTCAGTAAGCCAGCACCTATTCAGCAGGAGACCTTAAGCAAGTCTCCCTAACACTGCTTCTGCCTATAGAGTGCGTCCTAGTGGCTGCAGCTCTGGTGCTTTGAGTCCGCCAGGAGAAAAGCACAATATAAGTGTTTGTCTTTGTCTTTTAAATAGTGATGAATGCAAAACGGAAATAATGCACCTTTATTTACTAATAAAATATTGGCACCATACATTGTGACAAAATTTAAATGGTATAATAACCAAGACAAACGGGCAAATAAAAGGCATAGGTTTTAATTATGGCAGCGTGGATTATTTTAAAGCTATAATGGCCAAAAACTGAGAAATAATGAGTTATTTCCATTTTTTTCTTTTTAATCCTGTTAAAATGCATTTATAAAAAAATATATCTTACCAAAATTTACCACCCAAAGAAAGCCTAATTAGTGGCGGAAAAAACAAGATATAGATCAATAAATTGTGATAAGTAGTGATAAAGTTATTAGTGAATGAATGGGAGGTGAAAATTGCTCTGATGCACAAGGTGAAAAATCCCCGCGGGCTGAAATGGTTAAATAGGGATGTAGCTAAAATGTCAAAACAAGGTCCAGATGCAACGTGGTTAAAATCCCCCCAAAAGTAATTGAAATGGGGGGGGGGGGGGGTGTATTCATTTCTTTTCAAATTGTTAGGCAGCTTCTTCTCCTTTCTATTCTTGAATCGTGGTAAAGTTTTGACAGAACATTTTTTTTTTTTTAAATCTACAGGGAGACAGTCAGCGTCAAATCTACAGTGTTTTGCATAAAATTACCCCGGCAATCCGACTTGGAGACTGTTTTGCAGCTGAGTAAAAATGAACTTAATCCTCGTCTTATTAATGACAAATTAAATGAGAAATATGCTTGGAATAATAATACTGACTTTCCCCCGAGAGGCTTAAAGATAACCTCGTCATTATAAAAAACCTTGTCCTCGTTCTCCTCGTTCAAACCAATTCTTCTTTTCTTTCTCTTTCTGAAATATAATACACAAGGCCATGCAATGGAGAAAGAAATGCACCACTGCCTGCAACAATTGCAGCTTTGTAAAAATGACTTTGCCAATAATCTGGTATCATTGTCATATTTTACAATTACACCGCTAACAATAGCGTAAACTGCCTTCACCGTGGGATCCAATCAGGCTGAGCTGACGACCCCATTGATTTCTGAAGACTTATGTATTTGTTTAATAAGAAAAATGTAAGCGGGAGAAAGAACCCGATCATTCAGAAGATTGCGTTTACTTTTCCTGAAAAAGCCAAAGTGAATTATGATTAATATAATGATGACGAACGTAGGCTGAATGCTGAAAAAAGGGGGTTTGGCACGGAGAGCTCGCCAAGTCCTACACTGAAGGAATGAATAGCTTAGCATTAACCAGACAAAATATTTTTCTCGACTCGCAAGTGGTTTTTTGTTTTGAGTTTAATTTGTAGACAAACCCTCAGAAGTCTTGGCAGGGTAATTGAAAGGCTGTGCAAATTCCAGGGCTGCTCTGCCAGACCCGGAGCTCCCGACGTGCCGAATGCGGTGCTGCCTCCAGATAAGCGAGAGAGAGTTACAAAGGGTGGCGATGGGGAGTCCATTTAGCTTCGCTATAATGGCTCCTTAAATAATGTAATTTAGCCAAACACGCTACTAAACGGTGTCTCGGATCGCCTCTGCTTTTCCTGCCTTGTGGGCGGCTTGGCTCTGTACGGCAGAGATTAGGCGACCTGTTGGGTAGCCGAAGTACCAATAATCATGCAAGTTGGCACACGCTAAAACTTTTATAAATTATACTGGTTGGAGATTGAAAGATAGCTGGGTTAAAGCTTATGTGCGGAGAGAGTTTATGCTCTGTCTATAAACTCCTTAGTTCTAGTAGTGCAAACATGAATGTGAATTTTGGCAGTTTTAAAGAGTAGCTTAAAGGACCACTATCTTGAAAATTATAAAATAGAAAATACAAGTAAACACATTCAGCTAAGTAGTACATTTCTTCCAGAGTAAAACAAGCTATAAATTACTTTTTTTCTTATGTTGCTGTCACATACAGAAGGTAGTAGAAATCTGACAAAACTGACAGGTTTTGGACTAGCCCATCTCCTCATGGGGAATCAAAGGGGTTTTCTTTATTCCAACAGCACTTAGTAAAAGGTTGTTTCTCAGTCCAAATGCCCACATAGTGTGCAACGTGGTGGAGCTGTCATCTTTGTATAGATGCCTTCCAGGGATTGCTTTTGTAAAATAATAATAATAAATAAACAAAATACAAAAATTACCCCATTTAGAGATGGACCAGGCAAAAATCTGTCAATTCCTGTTGTCTATCGGTGCACCGCAAGGTTCGATTCTTGGACCCATTAATTTCTCTATCAACACTTATGGGTAACAATATGCTGTTTCGGTTTCCATTATCAACTTAATGATGATGAAGAAGCCTGAATGCATCTCTCAGCTCCTGATCTCTCTAGATTATTATCTTGAGCCCCTGACTGTCTTTCTGCTCTTTCTGCATTTATGTCAAACTGTTTTATGAGTAAAATGGACATGTGCTATTTCACCATTCTCTCTCTGCTCCCCCATCTGCAGTCAGTTACCATAAATGTGGAAAACACTCCAATAACTTTAATTTCTAATGCTCGCTCGCTGTCTGATAGAACCATTTGATTTTGAGCTCTCATTTAACCGATTTTAATAAACCGCCAGGGGGCAGCACAGCCGTTTTTTTTTTATTTATTTTTTTTTTTTCATGTAGCGAGACAAGGTCTTGCTACATGATAGCCGCTGCTCAGCGGCATCCCCCCAGCCCCTCCGGTCACCTCCGGCGATCGGAGATCAGGAGATCCCGTTCAAAGAACGGGATCTCCTGGAGGGCTTCCCCCGTCGCCAGGGCGATGGGCGGGATGACGTCACCGACGTCCTCGACGTTGTGACATCAACGGGGACTCCGATCCACCCCTCAGCGCTGCCTGGCACTGATTGGCCAAGCAGCGCACGGGGTCTGGGGGGGGGCGGCTGCGGAGCGGCGGATAGCGGCGGATTGGTGGGTAGCGGCGGCGATCGGATTGCACACACAGCTAGCAAAGTGCTAGCTGCGTGTAGCAAAAAAAAAATAATTATGCAAATCGGCCCAGCGGGGCCTTCCGGAAGCATAGCCCGAGCTCAGCTCGGGCTTACCGCCAGGAAGGTTAAGCAGCATATTACCACATTCACTACCTCCTGTTGCTTTCATCTCAATTTGTTTTCAAATCCATACCTTTCTCACACAAAAGGCTACTTAAAGACTACCTCCGCCCAACAAACATGTTTGATTGGCAATACCCATACGTAGTCTATGCACTGTGTACAGTTAGATAAGCATTTCAAAGTTTACAACTGATACATTGTAGTGGATAGAACAGACTCACATTTATATCTGTAGTAGCACTTTTTCTTTCTAAAATACACCCTCAGCATGGTGGAGTCCTCCCTTCCAGCCTGGTTCCCTCCTCTGCCCCTTCTTCCCTGCTCTCTGCCTGCTTTAATCAAATTACTTCTCTTTTCACAGTGTGTAATAGAGAGGAGAGACAGGAAAACTGCTGCAGCCTGTCTTTTCATGTTTGCTTGCTATAATTCTTATTACGCATATCTGTCTTCCTGCCTGGATTAGATCACATGTACATGGGGTGGAGTTATGGCATCAATCCCACAGCATCCTTTCCCACAGCATCCTTTACACCTATGGTTTGGGAAGAAAAATGACCCTGGCCCAAATTCACACTGAGGGCAGGGATTT
This sequence comes from Hyperolius riggenbachi, assembly GCF_040937935.1. Taxonomy (NCBI): domain Eukaryota; kingdom Metazoa; phylum Chordata; class Amphibia; order Anura; family Hyperoliidae; genus Hyperolius; species Hyperolius riggenbachi. The sequence goes on from NC_090650.1 coordinate 427,773,388, forward strand.
CAAGACCATATGTGGAAAATGGACCCTGGGGATTAGAAAATCACACTTTCACACTTATCACACTTGTGTGATTTGTTATATCTTGTATATATCTTGGAAGTGTATTGGGTTTAAAGCAAACTGTAATTTATTTTTGATTCTTGTGCATGCCCTAATCATTCCCCACCTTGACTACTGCAGCATCTTACTTTGCCTGCCGAAAAACAAACTGGCACCTCTTCAACCCCAAGTGAACTCTGCTATAAAACTAGTCATAGCTTTAGAAAGACACAAATACTTGTGTATTGCTTCTATTTTCAGTTAAAGTGGGATAAAGCTCAACATGAATATTTTCTTCTAAAACATTAAACTCAGTAAACAATAAAATAAAACAATAAAGCAATAAAAGAGTAGACTGCACTAATGTCATGTAAATTCACATCTTCACTTCACTGAAACTAATTGATAACATTGTCAGTTTTAGTGCAAGTTATCAGATTTATCAGATTGACCTGTAATTAAGTAATTACTGAGAAAGAAAGAAGAGACATTTTTCTATTTCTTCTGCCTTGTTTACACAGATTAGTACACTTCAACACAATCTGATCATTCCAGATGGCAAGGGAAATATTATCAGTTAGCAGCTAGGTGAAGTAAAATGTTTTAGTATTAACCCTTCCCGCAACTTAACCATAATTTTTATTTTTTCAGCTATACGTTTTTTGCTGCTTAATGCTTCAATCACAGATTATCCACTTGTGTACCAGCAGTCTCTGGCCCCTTAAGAATCAGAGACTGCCGGTACCAAAAAATGGCTCCTACCAACCGCACGAACCTGCCGCTCTTGCTGTTCATTCCACTCACCCATCACTGCAGGCCCCTCGGTATGCTGTCACTGTGACAGCAGTGCTCTGTGAGGCTGAAATTGGTTCCTGACCCTGTCATCAATGAGAGCTAATGAGATCGGCTCACAGTGATTACGGGGTCAGGAGCCAATGAAATAGTCTCCTGGCCATTTTACAGAGCTCTGTCATCATAGCAAAGGCAGAGCAAGCAGTGTGATTGGCGGTAGTGGCGGGTCCGTGCGAAAGTGGTCATTGAAATCTATACCCTGGCAGGAATAAGCAGCCACAAACGTGCTGAAGGTTTCAATTACTGTGGTTCGGAAACGGTTAACTGGTTCCCCGCCGCCGTACAGTATATCTACGCTCCTTTGGACTTCACTTCCCCGCCCGGAGCGTAGATATACGCACCCCCCGCCGCTACCGCCGCTACCGCCGATGTCCGCTCTCCCGCTCGCACTCCCGCGATCGTGCACGCCGCTGCCCGCTCGCCCGGAGATCAATGAACGGGAAAATACATTCCCGTTCGTTGATCTCTGCCCCCGCAATGATCTGCTGCTTTCGCTAAGCAGCTCGATCATTGTAAAAAAAAAAAAAAAATACCAGCCTCTTTGTACTTCCTCCAAGCTTCCGGAAGGAAGCTTGGAGGTCGCATTAAACTGTTGCCATCTTGTGGCCAAATAGTAAACTACACCCTAAACTATTTTTCACACACACATACATTACTTATACAAAAAAAATTAACTCATTACCTCCCACACTCCCCATTTTTTTTTTTTTTGTAATTAAAAAAAAAATAAAAAATGTACAATTAAAAAAAATACATAAATAGTTACCTTAGGGACTGAACTTTTTAAATATTTATATCAGGAGGGTACAACACTGTTACTTTATAAACTATGGGCTTGTAATTAGGGATGGACGCAAAACTGAAAAAAATGCACCTTTATTTCCAAATAAAATATTGGCGCCAAACATTGTGATAGGGACATAATTTAAATGGTTTTATAACCGGGACAAAAGGGCAAATACATTTCATGGGTTTTAATTACAGTAGCATGCATTATTTAAAAACTATAATGGCCGAAAACTGAAAAATAATGTTTTTTTTCCCATATGTTTTCCTATTTTCCCATTAAAACAGATTTAGAATAAAATTATTCTTGGCATAATGTCCCACCTAAAGAAAGCCTAATTGGTGGCAAAAAAAACAAGATATAGTTAATTTCATTGCGATAAGTAATGATAAAGTTATAGGCGAATGAATGTAAGGAGCGCTGAAAGGAGAAAATTGCTCGGATGCTGAAGGGGTAAAACCCCTCAGTTGGGAAGTGGTTAAACTTCAGTTTCCTCCCACTCTAACTAAAGACAGGTTTTAAGGAAAATATGGAGGGTGTTTGAGATTAGTTTGCAAAAGGTTTTATTGAAAACAAAAACCATAAATTCAGATTGCATGAAAAGGCATACAATCAGATGGGCATACATCCACATAATAAGAAATAGACGTGCATAGCAAGATCAAAAATAATGCAAAACTGGTATTTGGGTACACTTAACACAGAGCCGTAGGGTGTTTGAGATTAGTACTTTTTTGCTTTTTGATTATCCAAAAAAATACGTCTTACCCAGGACCAAAATGTTCATCTCAAATCTTCACAGGTTGTATTTTATGCATCTAAACACATCTGCTGCCAATAGAAGCTACGGGTGTTTTTCCACAGACTCAAAACAATTTTCTTTAGTGGTAATGATTTTGTTTAGCCTACTGTGTTAAAAGAATTCCTTTTACTAAGACCAGCTTTCTCACTTGGCAAAAGTACCATTAAACCAATATCAGAACCAAACAGGATTGTGGCTTAAATAGACTTGAGCTGTTTATCTACCCTGGACAATGTGGATTGGGAAGACTGCATCCAAGTCCTTCTGTCTGTACTGGATATAACACGGCATGAAAAGCATAAAAGTAAATAGCTCTGCATGGTAAAATTACAGAGAGAAGAATGAAAAAAATGCATATGCTTCTTACCATTTTTTTTTAAATGAAATATTTTTGTAAATCTGAGTAAAATAAAGATGACCTTTTTTCAGAATATGCATAATAAGGAGTCCCAGGTAGAGATTAGTGATGTTGCAAACATGAAATTTTCAGTTTACAAACGCCAATTTGACGCAAACGTTTGCGAATGGGCGAACTGAGCGAACCACTATAGACTTCAATAAGCAGGTGAATTCTAAAACCTACAGGGACTGTTTCTTGCCACAAAAAAGATGGAAAAGTTGTTTCAAGGGGTCTAACACCTGGCATGCCAGAGGGGGATCCATGGCAAAGTCCCACCAAAAATTGCATAGTTGATGCAGAGTTGGGTTTTAACCACTTCTCTACCACAGGTTTTTTCCCCTTCAAAAGCTCTTCCCATTCAATTGGTAATTATCAAACTGAAATTATGTATATAATATTTTTTGCAGGACAGACTAGGCTTTTTTTGGGCAGTACTTTATGCTAAGAAAAGAATTATATTATTTTATATGCATTTGACAGGGAAGTAAAAGAAAAAATGAAAAAAAAACACCATTTCTCAGCTTTCAGCCATTGTAGTTTTAAAAAAAAGGTGCTATTGTAGATAAAACAAACACATTTTATTTGCCCATTTGTCCCGGTTATTACAATGTTTATATTGTGGCCCTAGTACAATGTATGGCGATAATATTTTATTTTGGGTTAGGGGTGAAGGAGTTAAAAAAATAATGAAAATGTATTTAATGTTTCTATGGTAAGTGTACAATGGTGTATTTGGAAGTAGTTTTACTTTTTGGCCACAAGATGGTGATATACTAACTCAGTTTTCTAAAAATAGAAAACAGTACCAAATGTTTATATGAGTTTACAAACAGGAAAGTAGAAAAGCGTGGCAGAAGTTGCTAAGTGGTTAATCTCTAAAGGGCAGAAATCACAGTATATTTCTAAATTTGTGGAGTTAAGTGCTTTAAAACATCCGGTGTGCGTACACAGTGATAGGGTAGTGTAAGGGTTAGGCACGGCTCACATTGACAGACAAAATGCAGCGTTTAACGCACCACAAACAACCGCAAAGAGCACTAGTGATAACGTCAGGTGAGCAAATCATTGTTTTTGCTAGTTGACACCTCCAGGACAGAAATGTTAGTCCTCTCAATGGCAATCTTTGTGTAGTGGTGTGTAGTGGCCACCGTGCTTGTTGTGTGCACGTTCACAGGAGTGCAGGCGATCACGGTTTTCTGTCCCCTGTGGTCAGGCTGAGGTAGTTCAATGACAGTTAAGTGACCAAAAAACACTGATTCTGCACTAATGCTGGGAATACACAGCTCGATACTGAGCCATTTAGATGGCTCGATAGATAATTACCGACATGTCCGATCTCCCGCCCGATCGTTTCGCTGCTCGATTCCGCCTTGAAGACAATGCAAAATGATAAGAAAAAACAGCGGAAGTTTAGATAATTGCGTTTGGAATCAAGCAGGGAATCGATTGCGAGGGAGAATCGAGCAGCAAAATGGAGCTGCGTATTCCCAGCATAAGGCCTTATACAGGGGGCAGTAGTGTATACTAGATGCCAGTAGTGGTGGTGAAGGATTATTGGGTTATGGTTGGTGAGCTACTAGGACCAGCAGATCTGTCTCCAACAGCTAATGTGTGCACTGGACAAACAAAACTGCAATATAACAATAGCAAAAAAAGAAAAAAAACAGCCCTTAGAAGGGTGAACTGCTCTAGCACTAAGCACTGACTGCACCCATCTGCAACAGCTAAAGTGCACTGTGTGAACAGCAATATCACAAGATCAAAACACAGCCTTTAGAAGGGCTCTTGGGGTTATGTAGATGGTGAATTGGTACTGTAGCAGCAAGAAACTGCACTGGGGACACAGAACACAGGCCTAACTAACGCTTTCCCTAATAGTAGTACAGCTCTGTCCCTAGTCTCCTTCACAGCATACACAGGCACAGTGTAAAATGGCTGCTGTGTTGGCTTTCTGATAGGTGGGGGGAGGGCGGTCCAGGTGGGAGGAATAGCTGACTGACTGCCATGTGTCTGCTGAATCTGAGATAAGGGGTCAAATTGTGGCTCTATTATAATGTATAGGAGGTGGGTCTAACTCCAAATGTTCGCAAATAGACGCAACAGCAAACAGGCTTTGTTTGCCGGGAACTATTAACTATTCACCGGCAGAACAGTTCGGCCTATCTCTAGTAGGGATGAGTGTGATCTCTTTTGGCAGTCTCATAAAAATGTACTTTACTTTTAGGTGGATTTGCACATTTTTGCCGAAACTAGCTCGTGGGAACCGAGCCTTAAAGCAAACCAGAACTGAAAATTAAAATTTAGAATAAACATACACACATCATACTCACCTCCTGTGTAGTCTACTCATCAATCTTTTTCTCCTCTCCTGTGTCCTGTTTGTCCACTGTGATCAATGGAATTATCTGTCCTCCATTTTAAAAATGGCCATTACGCCATAACAGCTACCTGTCAGCACACTGTTACACTGTAATATCACCCACATGAGCCATAGGGAAACATGGACATTACCTTGCTCACCCTTTGTCCTTCCAGTTATAACTGACAACGACTGATATGTAACTGACAGAAACTGGTATATTTCGGTTCTGAGAAAAGCTTGTCAGAAATGGAATGGATAGTTGTAAGACAAAAATGGTGAGCTTCTGAGAAAGTAAGTATGTAATATTCATTTGGAGGTACATCATGTGTTTACTTTAAATCATTTTCCTTGGTTCAGGTTCCCTTTAAGCCTGCAGTGCGATTAAGTTCCTGTAAAGGGTTATAGTGCCCAACTCAAAAAAACAAATCCTCTTCATCATTAGAGAGTTATTACACTGTTGTAACACTCTTACCTGCGATTGGTTCCAGCAAGGGCTCAGGCAGCACTGGGCTGCTGCAGGAAGCTTCCTCTTCCGATTTCTGCAGCAGCATCCCCAGCACTCCTGCGGCTGTGACTTAGCATGTACGTTCCTCCAGCCTCCCCAGGGAGACGCGCCCATCCCAGAGCAGTTCTTATAGGTTGAGGAGGCGGGTCTAGTGGGTGTCAGCTGACACACTGGTCAGCTGTCACTTTTCTGCTGTAACCTTTGCTGATTAGCCAGTTCCTTTTCTGGGCTGGTCTCTGATCTTCACCACCTGCATATAAGCTCTGTTTATTTAGTTGCTCATTGCCCCTGATAGCATTCAGTACGCTGATGCTGGGCACTCTGTCACTCTGTGATATTATTGCATTTATATGTGTTTAGATTAGTTGCTCTGATAGATATATATGCAGTGTTTGCGATATATACTGTATCTATCCTTTAGACTAGCTTTGTTATTTTTCTGATATACTGTGTATGACTTTTGCTACTCTTGACCACGACTCTGTCTCAGCCTATTGTACCTCAGTACTGGAAGGAAAGCTAGAGGCACCCCGAGTCTGGCATATAGACGGCTCTGGCACTTTTGATTGGCCTGAGGAAGTGGGCATAGACTCAAGAAACGCGTTGCCTGTGCTTAATTATCCATTAAACTTCCTTAATTAAGTGAGCGTGTTTTCTATGAGGTAAGCCACCTCAACCTTCCTTATTTTATTGATTTTAAAGTGTTTCATATATATTAGGTGGCTCTTTTCCTTTATTGCATCTCAGCCATCTGACCACCTGTGTATAACTCTAGCCTGTTAAACGACCTAGCTCTTGTCTCAACCTATTGTAACTCAGTCATCTGACCACCTGTGTATGATCCTAGCCTGTTAAACGACCTAGCTTTTGTCTCAGCCTATTGTACCTCAGCCATCTGATCACCTGTGTATGATCCTAGCCTGTTAAACGACCTAGCTCTTGTCTCAACCTATTGTACCTCAGTCATCTGATCACCTGTGTATGATCCTAGCCTGTTAAATGACCTAGCTTTTGTCTCAGCCTATTATACCTCAGCCATCTGACCACCTGTGTATGAACCTAGCCTGTTGCATGCCTTAGCTTTTGTCTCAGCCTATTATACCTCAGCCATCTGACCACCTGTGTAGGACTCTAGCCTGTTAAACAACCTCGCCTTTGTCTCAGCCAATTGTATCGCAGCTATTTGATCCCACGTGTTTGACCTTATTTATGTTTTGACTATGATTATCTGATCGTCATTAAATACGCCTGTAACCTAGTTTAATACTGTACCAAGCGTGATAACCATTCATTACACTCTTTATGTTATTTGCACAACATGCTATGTAGTCCCAATAAACGTTATATGCAATTCCTGAACATGTTGTAAGGAAACGCAGAAATGCCGCCGTCTCTCAAGGTGAGGCGGCTGTTTCCGCGTCCAGCATGGCGTCACAACGCGGAAAAAACGCTGCATGCCGCATAGGCAGTGCGGCGGAATCCGCATTGGGAACGGCGGAATCCGCATCAGAGGCGGCCCCCGCACTAGATACATTGCATGACAGTACTGGTGTGGCTGGGACTGATAGTCCACCAAGATTCAGACTTACACGCGCGCGAGCAGAAAGGCAGAGTTTAAATAGCAGTTAGAAGGGTGTCGGCTGACCAGCTGGGTCAGCTGACAAATTCCACTGCTCTCATTGGACCAGCAATTAGGGAGGTCCTGGAAAGGTCCTAGAGTATATATACTGCTGGTTGTTCACTTGCTCTTTGTCTGGCGTGCGATCACATACGTGGGAGCACCCAGATCCGTAGTCAGATCCTAAAGTGTGCCGGGACCAGCTGGAGCTGTAATCCTACACTTAGCTAGATATTTGATAGCTAAAGTACTAGTTTGATTGTGATTATATGTTATGACTTTTGCCTGCCTCGACTATCCTCCTGAACTCTGACCTTGTACCTCGATATTTCTGATACTCTGTTGCCGAACCTCGGCTCGTTCCAAGACTCTGTTTCTGCCTCCTGATTTTGTACCCCGATATATCTGATACCCCGTTGCCGAACCCTGCCTGTACTTTGACTCCGCCTTTGCCTACTGTATTTGTACTTTATCTGTCCGTGTGTGTACGACCTGGCTTGTCTGACCTCGAGAACCGACCTCACGATTGGAGGCGGTTCCCAGTCCTGTTAGTGACACTTCTTCCTGAGTGTCACTCTCGGACTTTCCTTCCTACTGTCAGTCTGACTCCTCCCGTCTTGGAGAGCTCAGGTCTGCAGAAGGAATACGTGCAGTTCTCCTTGCTGCACTGAGGCCTAGGCCTCCTAGTGTTACTGTTACACCAAAACACTACACTCTACTCAGGCGAACAGAGGTTAGTTTGTATATCGGATTATCGGTGAGACTGCAGATCACTTATAATCTGGTATATATCTGTATTTCCGGCGATACTGCAGATCACCGGTAATCAGATACTCTCTGCGCCCACCGATCGTTACAGAACGCCAGACCCAAAATATGCAAATGGACGCACATACTGACCGTCTGGGCGCACTTGCCACTTCGGTGGAAAACATCAACCAAGTGCTGGGTAGCCACAAGACTATGATTGATGTCCTGTCAGGCTCTGTGCAAACCCTCCAGACGTCAGTTGATTCAGTGCGATCCTCTCCTAGTACTGACATACGTATGCCTGTACCTGATAAATTTTCCGGCCACAAGTCTGACTTCCGGAATTTCAGGAGTAGAGTGTTATCGTATTTCGAGTTGAGACCCCGATCCTCGGGGACTGAGACCCAACGGGTCACCTTTATTAAAACTTTGCTGTCTGGTGACTCCCAGTCATGGGCATACAACCTGCCTTCTACCGATACTGCTCTGACCTCGGTAGAGGAATTTTTTAAGGCCATGGCCGTAATCTACGACGACCCTGACCTTGCTGCATCCTCTGAGCGGAAGCTCAAACTTTTACGGCAAGGCAGGGGTCCAGTCGAGGATTATGCGGCCGAATTTCGTAGGTGGTCAGTTACGGCCAGGTTTGGCACTTATGCCCTGTTAGATTACTTCCTGTCTGGGTTGTCAGATGAGGTCTCCGACCTAATGTTAAGCCAACCCGAACCCAAAACAGTCGACGAGGCCATCTCATCGGCCATTCGAATCGACCGTAGGCTACGCCATCACAGACAGACTAGGGGCAGTCATCGGCTTAGGCCGACCTCTTACACAGTGCCTCCCGCTGCACCCCTAGTAACTCCGTCTCCTTCTGTCTCATCATCTCCGGTCTTGCCTCCACCTGAGCCGATGCAGATCGGTCGGTCTAAATTGACCCAAGTGGAGAGAAGACGGAGATTGTCGGAACAACTGTGTTTATACTGTGGTGAAGGGGGGCATAGGGTACGAGACTGTCTCATTAAGCCTAATAAGGATAAGCCGGGAAACGCTACCGCCTAGGAGTGATAAGGGGTGACACCCTAGGCGCCCAGCTCGCACCCCTGAAAGAAAGACGATTGCTCCTCCCCTGTACGATTACATGGGGGGACAAATCTGAAGCCACAGAGGCCTTTATTGATTCAGGCTCCGCGGCTAACTTCATGAGTTCCGAATTTGCAGAGAAGTTGGACATTCCTCTCACCCCAGTAAAACCACCTATCCAGGTTACTGCCGTGGACGACTCCCCGTTACAAAGGGACCGTCCGCTGTCCCAGACACCAGAGGTGGAAGTCATTACTGGGGTACTGCATAGGGAGAGTTTACGTTTTTTTGTGTTACATATGACCACCTCCACCATTGTCCTAGGTATGCCTTGGCTGCAGCTTCATTCGCCACAGATCAATTGGGCGACAGGACAATTAACCAGTTGGTCAGACTTCTGTTCCCAACAGTGCCTAGGAAAAGTGGTATTAGGTCAGACCAAGGTACATGTGGAGGGTGTTCCCGAGCAATACTCCGAGTTCTCGGATGTATTCTGTCCCAGGGCTGCTGATAGGTTACCTCCTCATCGCCCTTTCGATTGCCCCATCGATCTCCGTGCCGGTTGTATGCCCCCTAGGGGTCACCTGTATAATTTGTCTGGACCAGAGAAGGTGGCTATGCAGGAGTACATCCGTGACAATCTGGCCAAGGGGTTCATTCGCCCCTCCCGCTCGCCTGCAGGGGCCGGTTTCTTTTTTGTTAAGAAAAAAGACGGAGGTCTTCGACCTTGCATCGATTATCGGGGCCTAAATAAAATCACGGTGAAGAATCGTTATCCGTTGCCATTAATAGACGATTTATTCACGCAGGTCACAGACGCTAAGATCTTTTCAAAATTGGATCTGAGGGGTGCATACAACCTGATCCGCATTAGAGAGGGCGATGAATGGAAGACGGCCTTCAACACACCCGATGGGCATTACGAGTACTTAGTGATGCCCTTCGGGTTGTGCAATGCGCCAGCCGTCTTCCAGGAATTGATTAACGAGGTATTCAGGGAGGTGTTGGGTAGGTTTGTGCTTGTATACCTTGACGATATACTAATTTACTCCAACAACCTCTCCGAGCACAGGGTCCATGTCAGATTTGTGCTAAACAAGTTGAGACAAAATCTGCTGTACGCCAAGTTGGAAAAATGTATTTTTGAAGTTACATCTGTCGCCTTTCTGGGGTACATAATCTCCACCTCGGGCCTGTCTATGGACCCTGCCAAGGTATCCGCTGTTCTGGAGTGGCCTCAGCCGGTGGGGTTAAAGTCGTTGCAACGTTTTCTGGGTTTTGCAAACTATTATAGGAGGTTCATAAAGGGGTACTCCACCGTTATTGCACCTCTCACCAGTCTCACTAGGAAAGGGGCGGATACTACTCACTGGTCGCCTGAGGCCCTACAGGCATTTTCGACCTTGAAGGAGCTGTTCTGCACAGCACCCATACTAAGACACGTAGACACTTCCTTCCCTTTTATTGTTGAGGTAGACGCCTCAGAAGTCGGGGTGGGGGCTGTGCTGTCTCAACGTTCAGGCTTACAGGGTAGATTGCACCCATGTGCCTATTTTTCTCGGAGATTCTCTCCAGCAGAGAGAAACTACGATATAGGCAACAGGGAACTCTTAGCCATTAAACTAGCCTTTGAAGAATGGCGTCATTGGTTAGAAGGAGCGGAGCATACTATCACGGTTTTTACCGACCACAAGAATCTGGAATACATCGAGGGGGCTAAGAGGTTAAGCCCTCGTCAGGCTCGATGGTCCCTGTTTTTTTCAAGGTTCACATTCGTGATTACGTACACCCCGGGCAGTAAGAATACTAAGGCAGATGCGCTATCCAGGTGCTTTGAGCCAGAAACAGCACAGGCCTCCGTCCCTGAGACGATTGTTCCGCGAAAATTGGTGCTGGCTGCAATTGATACTTGGGAAGACTGGAAGGAGACATTGAGCCCCTTCCAGCAGGACATCCCGGAAGGGAAGCCTGAAGGGGTCATGTTTATTCCCTTGCCCTTTCGTCTTCAGATCCTTGAAATGTTCCACGCACATAAAAATGCTGGACATCCTGGAGTTGCCAGAACACAGGATCTTGTAGCCAGGTGTGCCTGGTGGCCTTCCCTGTCTGTTGATTGCAGGGAATTTGTTAGGGAATGCGCAGTATGTGCTAAGAGTAAACCCTCCCGGCTGGCACCTGTCGGTACCTTACAGCCTTTGCCCGCCCCGAGTGAGCCATGGACCCACTTGTCCATGGATTTCGTGGGTGAGCTCCCCAGGTCTGAAGGCATGTCGGTCATTTGGGTGGTAGTCGACCGCTTCAGCAAGATGGCCCATTTCGTGCCCTTGAAAGGACTCCCCTCGGCTCAGGAATTGGCCGACCTGTTCATCATCCACATTTTCCGGCTGCATGGCATTCCGGAAAACATAGTGTCGGATAGGGGATTCCAATTCATTTCTAGATTCTGGAGGGCATTTTGCCACCAAATGGGCATGAAGCTGTCTTTCTCGTCCGGCTACCACCCACAGACTAATGGCCAGACTGAAAGGATAAATCAGTCTCTAGAACAATTTTTGAGATGTTATGTTGCGGAGGCACAAGACGACTGGGTCAGAATTTTGCCCTTCGCAGAATTTGCTCAAAATAACTTGAGAAATTCCTCCTCCGGATTTTCGCCTTTTCAGGTGGTAACGGGGAGATCGCCCAAGTTTTCCCCCTTGCCAGTTGCCTCCTCTCCGTTTCCAACCCTGGAAGCCTGGCACAGGGCATTTAAAGTCATCTGGGGGAAGGTGAAGAGTAATCTGGAAAGGGCATTCCAGAGTCAAAAGGGTCAGGCTGACAAAAGACGCTCATTGGAGTGGAAGTTCCAGCCAGGAGACTTGGTCTGGGTGTCCACACGTCACTTAACCCTGAGACAGCCCTCAGATAAACTGGGCCCCAGGTTTGTGGGTCCATTTTCAGTGGCCAAGAAGATCAACAACGTTACGTATTCCGTTGATCTTCCCGCCAGCATGCGTGGGGTAAAGTCCTTCCACGTATCCCTGCTTAAACCAGCAGTCCATGTGGGTCCCACTCCTCCTCCTCCTGTGGTGGTGGACGACCAACCTGAGTACGAGGTAGAAAAGATATTGGATTCACGCATGGTACAGAATTCGGTACAGTACCTTGTACATTGGAAAGGGTACGGCATTGAGGAGAGACAGTGGGTACCGGGTTCACGCATGCATGCAGACGAGTTAAGGAGGGAGTTTCATGCCTTACATCCCGAGAAACCTGGTAGGAGTTGTCCGGAGTCCACTCCTCGGGGGGGGGGTACTGTAAGGAAACGCGGAAATGCCGCCGTCTCTCAAGGTGAGGCGGCTGTTTCCGCGTCCAGCATGGCGTCACAACGCGGAAAAAACGCTGCATGCCGCATAGGCAGTGCGGCGGAATCCGCATTGGGAACGGCGGAATCCGCATCAGAGGCGGCCCCCGCACTAGATACATTGCATGACAGTACTGGTGTGGCTGGGACTGATAGTCCACCAAGATTCAGACTTACACGCGCGCGAGCAGAAAGGCAGAGTTTAAATAGCAGTTAGAAGGGTGTCGGCTGACCAGCTGGGTCAGCTGACAAATTCCACTGCTCTCATTGGACCAGCAATTAGGGAGGTCCTGGAAAGGTCCTAGAGTATATATACTGCTGGTTGTTCACTTGCTCTTTGTCTGGCGTGCGATCACATACGTGGGAGCACCCAGATCCGTAGTCAGATCCTAAAGTGTGCCGGGACCAGCTGGAGCTGTAATCCTACACTTAGCTAGATATTTGATAGCTAAAGTACTAGTTTGATTGTGATTATATGTTATGACTTTTGCCTGCCTCGACTATCCTCCTGAACTCTGACCTTGTACCTCGATATTTCTGATACTCTGTTGCCGAACCTCGGCTCGTTCCAAGACTCTGTTTCTGCCTCCTGATTTTGTACCCCGATATATCTGATACCCCGTTGCCGAACCCTGCCTGTACTTTGACTCCGCCTTTGCCTACTGTATTTGTACTTTATCTGTCCGTGTGTGTACGACCTGGCTTGTCTGACCTCGAGAACCGACCTCACGATTGGAGGCGGTTCCCAGTCCTGTTAGTGACACTTCTTCCTGAGTGTCACTCTCGGACTTTCCTTCCTACTGTCAGTCTGACTCCTCCCGTCTTGGAGAGCTCAGGTCTGCAGAAGGAATACGTGCAGTTCTCCTTGCTGCACTGAGGCCTAGGCCTCCTAGTGTTACTGTTACACCAAAACACTACACTCTACTCAGGCGAACAGAGGTTAGTTTGTATATCGGATTATCGGTGAGACTGCAGATCACTTATAATCTGGTATATATCTGTATTTCCGGCGATACTGCAGATCACCGGTAATCAGATACTCTCTGCGCCCACCGATCGTTACACATGTCAAGTTGAATGGCGTTTCATGAATACACCCCATTGTCTCACAAATCACATTGTTGAATGAAATGCAGGTGAATTATTTATGTGATAAGATTTAGTTTTGTGTTTTTTTTTTCTTTTTACTGTATTGTTCCAATGGTAAAGGCTTTGTTCAGGGCCTTCATTGTACACTATGTTAGCCCCACATTTACATGTATTGATTTTAAGCAAAGGAATCTGAAATGTGGAGCATGTAGGTTAATCAATTAATGAGTGTTATAGCTAAGCTGACCCTTGTACGACAATACAGCCCAGTAATTTCACTTAAATTAGCAGCAGTCGGATCAATACATGTTTAACTGGCTTCACATAGTGTACAATAGTTGCCAGGCAACAGGCCTGCACTGCTGCACAAGCCTAGGCTTGGCACTTGTCGCGGGCTATTTAGGAATGTCTGAGCCGTATCCTTCTGTTGTGCTGTATTTTCCCGCTGCTACAGAGAGCAGATGTGTCAGTAGACTGGCAGCTTCCTAATACGCCTGTCTGCCGGAATGTTACAACGTTATAAGGAGGTTAATAAGCTTCTGGTTTTACTTCTCTCATTGATCTGCGCTCTACATGGTTTAAGAGAAACAAATAGGAAACAGGATGGGGTCAGTTATGGTCAAGCTTCCCTGGCAATGAGTAATTTCTTCAGGTAATTTCTTAAGGCAAATCTTTACTTAAAGGATTATCCCTGTGTCTCCTTCTTTTATGTTGTCAACCCGCTACCTTCTAGATTGGAGGCTTGCAAGGGTAGGGACCTCCTCCGTGTTTTTTATACTGCTGTAATTTATCATATAAACATATACTAGTCAGGAGCGTAACTAGGCCCCACCGGGCCCCCCTGCAGATTTTTAGAGTGCCCCCCCCCCCTGGGGCCCGCTTGGGGCTGTTTTGTGGGGGCTGGAGGGTTGGCAGCATGAGGGGAAAGCCTTGACCACAGGCGGCGGGGAGAGGGGAAGTTCCCCCCCTCTCCCTCACCTCGGGGCTCTCCCCTCTGCGCTCCCCTCCAACTTAAAGAAGTGTCCATGGGCAGCGGCGAGCAACGGCAGCAGCAAACAGATACATACCTTCCGTGCACTCCAGCCAGTGCGTTCCTCTCGCTAGCCTGACGCGACTTCCTGTTATACCGGAAGTCGCGTCAGAGGCTAGCGAGAGGAACGCAGGCTGGTGGAGCGCACAGAAGGTATGTATCTGTTTGCTGCCGCCGCTGCTCGCTGCTGCCCACCACTGCCCATGAACACACATTTAAGCTGGAGGAGAGCGCAGAGGGGAGAGCCCCGAGGTGAGGGAAAGGGGGGGGAACTTCCCCTCTCCCCGCCGACTGTGGCCACGGCTTTCCCCTCATGCTGCCACCCCTCCAGCACCCACAAAACGGCTTTGTGCGGGCCCCAGGGGCAGGGGCTGCAGGCCCTATTGTTACGCCAGTGATACTAGTATTACAGGGGAATAGAGGTGTCCAAGAGCAAAAAAAGTTTGTTAAACTTATAATAACAGCAAAAAGCAATGGAAGTGGCTTAGCTCTCCAATGACACTAGCGATGTTGACTAAAAGTAGTTTTTATTAGCACAGACAACGCATTTCTTGGGTGCAAGCTCACTTCCTCAGGCCAATGTCAGTGCCAATTTGCAAGAGCCAAAAGGTTTGGAGTGCCTCCTTATGTACCAGTATTGGTGATGTCTCAAACCATACATCAGTTACAGTATATATGTATTTGGACTTGAATTGCTAAATGTCCTAATTGTAAATAGTTGTAAACTTCTCATGTATCTATGCTCCCCACTATTTGTTGCTCTGTGTACACTGCTACACAAGATGTTGGTGCTATATAAGTAAATACATACAGTATATAATAAATAATGATAATGGATAATTGGAACTATGCACATCAGAATCAGTCTTATTCGCCAAGAGTAACAGAAGTCGCACCTGGTATCACTTCTGGTACACGTTCATTGACAGTAGTACAGTTAACAGATGTTACGGACAGGCATTGAGATATTTTAGGCATAAAGAATAGAAACATATACATGATGATTTAGCATTGTTCTCAGAGTAGAGGACAAATAGGGGGGAAGAGGCGCCCTGGCCGACTGGTATCTATCATTTGGCACTGTTATTGGCCTGAGGAAGCGGGCTTAGACCCGTGAAACGCGTTGCCTGTGCTAGATAAAATCTTTTGTATGATACAAAGATTTCGTCATTGAGGTAAGACACCTCGTTATCCTTTTCATTTTAAACTGTTTTTAGATGTTTTTATACAACCCAGGGCGCCTCTTCCCCCCTATTTGTGCTTAGTACACCCCCCAACATATCCTGTTGGAGGGGTAGTGACAGTATACCCGTGGTTGCCACCACAGTGGACATCTGTTTCCGTTTTTTTCAAGAGAGCGACCACCACCGGGTCCCCCTGGGACCGCCCCGAGTGGAGTCGGGTTTATGGTCTCCACCTGCTTCCTGCGGTTGGTTGCCCCTTGCAACCTTCCTTTGTGAGTAGCATTCCTATTCTCACCAATTTCTTCCATCCTTGCATTGACGTATTGCACTACTGGGCTCCCACCTTTTTGTCTCTTGTGCCTTTTTCTATAGGGTGCCCCGACACCCCCACCACAATACTCGGAGGAGAGGGTCAGAGTTCAAGGCTAGGGTTTTAGACATCCAGGTAGGGTCCAGGCAGGTCAGAGACGGCAACCCAAAGGGCTGCCTAATAAGTTAAACTCTTTTTTTAAATTTGACTTGAAGTGTACCAGAGATCATTAAATACAAAGAGTCGATACTTATCCGGGGCTTCCTCCAGCCCCATAAACACATGTTAGTCCCTGGCCATCCTCCCGCGGTCTGCCGTTCAGCGGTAATCAACCTCAGTAACTTGCTCATTCAGGCCCAGTCTGAGTCTTCTGCACATGCGCAGACCTCCCGCACAAGTGCAAAAGACCCAGACTGACACGACTGTAGCAATTACTTACCGGGGCGGATTGCGGCTGAACAGCAGACGGCGGGAGGACGGCGAGGGACTCACAAGTGTTTATGGGGCTGGAGGAAGCCCCGGGTAAGTATCGACTCTTTGTATTTAATGATCTCTGGTACACTTTAAGTCAAATTTAAAAAAAGAGTTTAACTTATTAGGCAGCCCCCTCCCCATAGACTCCTGCCTCTCATGTGCCCTTTGGGTTGCCGTCTCTGACCTGCCTGGCCCCTGAAGAAAGCCCTGGGTAAGTATCGATTCTTTGTATTTTCTGATCTCTGGTTTACTTGAAGTCTTCCTTGCAGCACTGGTCACATCCTATTAGTAACAGCTATATAACGTCTCTTTACTCCCCTTCTGAGGCTAACTCTTTACCAATGCCTAGATATATGTTGGCTGGTTCTGAACTTAATATACAGTGTGGCCAGTGCTACCTTCTATTTGTGGAGCCTGTTATTTTGTCCCCCATTGAGAATGACAGCCCAGAATCCTAGCAGACAGCCCAGGAAATAACACAGAGGGCAGAACATCAACAATAATGATACCTGACAATTTACTGTATTCACCCGCAAGGTCCCCTGCTGCAGACAAAGACGATGGGTGGGAAAGGGCTGAGCTCTTTCCAATGGCTATGGCGGATTGTTTAAACAAAAATAAGTATTGCAAGGTTAAAGTGGACCTGAACTCTTGCACAGGACAGAAGGAAAACAGGGAGAAATGCTCCCTCATTTTATTCATTTTATTATTTACGTGTTTTTTTCTTTTTGAGACTCAGCTTATTATCTTGCCCGGACTTCGATAAACATAACTTCACAGCCGTGCTCCTGTGTCCCAGGGTGCATCTTTGCATCATAGTCCGAATCCAATTATATTGACATAACACAACCAAAAAAACAAAAATATCACACACAACAAAAACACCAAAAAAGGAAAAAGAGAGAAAAGAAAAAAAAAGAGAAAATAAGAGAAAATGTCCCCTCATTTTACAGAGTTTTGCCTGTCTAATTCCCCCTCATCTGTGTCTAATCACAAGTTGCAATTCGATCTCTCTCCTGTGTCACCTGACTGCCACGGCAGATAAGGCAGGTAAGCTCATTTGAAAGCATAGGAGGTTAACAATATGTCTGCTTCCATGAAAGCAGGAAGTAGAAACAGATTTATTGTAGGATTTGTATCAGCTGTGACAAGGAAATGTCTCTCTTTGAAGAGACACTGAAGCGAAAAAATAATTATGATATAACGATTTGTATGTGTAGTACAGCTAATAAATAAAGCATTAGGAGCAGAGACATACGTCTAATATTGTTTCCAGTACAGGAAGAGTTAAGAAACTTCAGTTGTTATCTATGCAAAAAAGCCATTGAACTCCACGACTTTCGAAGTCGTAGGGAGTTCTGTCTTCTGAAGCTTGTTATCGCAACTGTCAGTCACTGTATGTTCTTTTTCTCTCCAGAGGACAGGTCAATAGTTCACAAGACTGCTCTGTAAAAACATTTAGAATGCGATGTTATAAAAAACACTATATAACTGAAAATAAAAATGTGAGAATATTTTCTTTGCTACTAATCTTCTAGTAATTATCCGTACTTCACGACCAATTCATTATATCATATATATTTTTTTCACTTCAGTGTCTCTTTAAAGGTTATTAGGCTGTTGCATTTCTTTTAAAACAGAGAGGAAGTTCTGAGTTCAGGTCCCCTTTAAGAAATTAGACAATCAAGTTTATGTCTTAAAGGAATACTTAAGGGAAAAAAAATGACATTTACTCACCCGGGGCATCCCTCAGCCCCCTGAAGCTGGATGGTGCCCTCGCAGCCCCGCTCCGATCGTCCTGTCCCCGCCGGCGGCTACTTCCGGGTTCGGCGACAGCCGCCGACAGGCTGGGAACGCGGCTGATTTTCCGCGTTCCCACTCACTATATGCTGCTATAGCGTAGCTATATACGCTATAGCAGCATATAGCGAGTGGGAACGCGAAAAATCAGCCGCGTTCCCAGCCTGTTGGCGGCTGTTCGCCGAACCCGGAAGTAGCCGCCGGCGGGGACAGGACGATTGGAGCGGGGCTGCGAGGGCACCATCCAGCTTCAGGGGGCTGAGGGATGCACCGGGTGAGTAAATGTCATTTTTTTTTCCCTTAAGTATCCCTTTAATGTTATTTGTTTGCAGTTTGGAAATAGGACACTACTGGTGATGAGCCAAAATTTTGTGTTTTAATTATTATGATACAAAATTGGCAATTACGGCAAGTAATTGTAATTCATAATGATCAGAAAAACTGTAATTCTTAATATCTAATTTTGTATCGTAATGTCACTTTAAACCATAATGTCTTGTTTAATTTCGTATTACTTGTAATTTTGCAATTTCTTGTAAAACAAGTCTAGGAAAGAGACTGCAACAGGCAAGCTAATGAGAAATCCCGGCGGCATGGGCCGATAAGTGAAAGCTCCGCTGACCGCTGTGCACACTCTGCGTAAGCCGGGGAAGAGGGGGGGACATAACCTACACTTTTTTCCGGGCTGGCAATGGAAGAGAAAACACCGCATTGTACACTAAAATTCCAATAGACACCACATATGGAGGAGGGGAAACTCAAAAGAAGTGGACACAGATGCTCTGGATATGCCAGGGAGGGAGGGGCACAACCGGCACTTACATGCTGCTCCGGTCTGGCGGGGGAAGGGGAGACACCGCACTGCACACTGAAATTCCACCTGCACCATAATTTTAGCTACAAATGGAGGAGGGGGCACTCAGGGGAAGCGGACAAAGGTGCTCTACATATGGCAGGGGACAGAAATAGGCTAGGACCAATGACATCGATTCACTTAGGAGTACTCATTGACAACAAGTTAAATAATCGTACTCAATGCCAAGCAGCTGCAGCTAAAGCTAACAAAATTTTGGGATGCATTAAAAGGGAAATAAAAACTCGAGATGCTAGCATAATATTGCCCCTGTTTAACTCTCTAGTAAGGCCACATCTGGAATATGGAATCCAGTTCTGGGCACCACATTACAAAAAAGATATTGCAGTTTTAGAGCAGGTGCAGAGACGAGCTACAAAATTGATACGTGGGATGGAAGGTCTCACTTATCAAGAAAGGTTAGATAAACTGGGTTTATTTAGTCTAGAGAAAAGACGCCTTAGAGGGGATCTAATTAACATGTATAAATACATCAGAGGGCAATATAATACCTTGGCGGATGAGCTTTTTGTCCCTAGGCCTTCTCAAAGGACTAGAGGACATGATCTGCGCATGGAGGAAAAACGTTTTAACCATTTATTTAGGAAAGGGTTCTTTACAGTAAGAGTGATTAAGATGTGGAATGCATTGCCACAGGAAGTCGTTATGGCAAACTCTATACCTGCATTTAAAGGGGGCTTAGATGCTTTCCTTGCGTTGAAAGACATCCATGGCTACAATTACTAGGTAATGCCTAATGATGTTGATCCAGGGATTTTATCTGATTGCCATCTGGAGTCGGGAAGGAATTTTTCCCTTTAGGGGCTAATTGGACCATGCCTTGTAAGGGTTTTTTCGCCTTCCTCTGCATCAACAGGGATATGTGAGGGAGCAGGCTGGTGTTGTACTTTATACTGGTTGAACTCGATGGACGTATGTCTTTTTTCAACCAAAATAACTATGTAACTATGTAACTAAAGCTACTGCGCACAAACAGTGCGGGTTAATATTAGTGTGCACATGCTATGTGCGGCCCTGCAAGCATATTGTGCTCTCTTAACTTATGCACATTGCTTCCAACTGCTGTGCGATGTGTTCATAGCGTGACCCATCGGCGTATCTAGAGGGGTGCAGGCATGGTTTGTGCCACGGGCGCCAAAGCACCATGGGCTCCATGTCTGCCCTGTGCTGTCCCACCATGCCTGCTCCTGTGCTGCGCCCCATGCCTGCCTCCATGCCTCCCTGTCATTCAGACATCAGATCAGATTAACTCTTATCTGGGGAACATGGCTACTTAACTTATGTATGTAGGGCGCACTTGGCTTAGTGTTAGAAAAGAGGACAGAGAGTAAATAACGAGAGCTATCTTTAAAAAAAGTAACCTCAGCAATATCCTGAGCCGGAAGACACAAGCAACCATAACACATGTATGCAAGAAAGGATGCTGTTTTTAGAAGGAAAGGGGGCTCTGAGGAGGGGGGGGGGTCAATTTCAGTGTTTGACATAGGTGCTATATATTACCCAGATACACCCCTGACGTGACCGTGATACTCCACTAGTGCAGCTGCTACTAAAATAATTCACGTAGTAGCAGCGGCACTATTGGAGTGTCACGGTCTCGCTATGAGTATATCGCATGGCCGTGTTAAAGATCACGCATAAGTTAAGAGCGCACGCTATGCTGACAGGACCACGCGCTGTTTGTGTGCGGTAGCTTTAGTAAATCAAGACCAATGACAGAGAAGGGAAACCATTTACAATTTTTAGCCACACAAGCAACCCCCAGGCTGCCACTTTCCTACACTCAGCTTATATTCGAGTCAATCATTTTTTTCTGTTTTATAAGTTAAAAGTTGGAGGGTCGGTCTATACTCCGGTCAGCTTATACACAAGTATATACAGTATTCTTTTTATTTCATCTGGTGCTCTTTCCCTCTTGTTCTCCCCCTTTTTATTCGTCCATAGATCACTTTTAACAGGTTCTTCTGTGCTCACCCTCTTCCTTCTCTTCATCCTCAGCCATTATGCATTTTTAACGCCATTCCCAATATTCTTTTAATTGATAACTAGGCCATATCCTTTTTAGATCCCCTGGTAAATTATACCACAACCAAATACAATTTGACTCTAGGTTTATTCAGTTAGAGAGTGGAATGGTCTCTCTGGTGGATTGATATCAATCTGAAACTATGCAAAGATCCATTAAATGTATTAGATTCAAAGAAAAAAAACGACTTTATACAATTTTTTGAGATTGGCTGCTAATTCTAAAGCAGGCACTCTGATTTAATCTCTTCAAGATGTATATTGCAACAAATCGATCATAATTTTGATTGATCCGCTGCAAAAATCAAACAAAAGTACAATTGGGCCTTATTCAATTCACTTTTTCACTAAGGTTTTTTTCATATATATATATATGCATAAAAATTGCATAAATTTGCATACACTTGGGAAAAATTGCATCTCATCGTTCATCTCTAATACTGACTCAAGGCAGAAACGCTCAAAGGGCCAGATTTACATCTCACACCACACCCCAGTCGTGCCTCTATTTAATGTGATACAGACAGTGTCTAGTAAGGGGCTATTCAGGCTTTTCACTATATGAAGAAGAGATGGCTATTAGCTGGTAC
This sequence comes from Hyperolius riggenbachi, assembly GCF_040937935.1. NCBI lineage: Eukaryota > Metazoa > Chordata > Amphibia > Anura > Hyperoliidae > Hyperolius > Hyperolius riggenbachi. The sequence continues at coordinate 427,795,302 of NC_090650.1, forward strand.
AATTATAGATGAGGCATCATCAGTGCTTGCCGTTAAAAATAGCATGTGTGGGGTTACTGCCTCCAACCTGCAGGTGGCACTGTTACATTATCTACACTGTACTGTGCATCAGAGAGTCTTAGAGTCTTGTGTTGTTCTGCTGCTATATGCATAAAGTGTTCCATATAATTCAATAGACACTCAACTTTTTGTTTTCGGTCGATATTGCGATCTTATGATCAATTATTCTACAACTGATTAAAAACCAACATTGTGGATCTATCTTTTGATTTACTTTAGCCCGTAACAAGGATGGTAATATTAGTAGTAAGATCTATTTTACCGGTGAAGGTGCCCATAAGAACAAGCACCCTTCCAATAAAAAGCCTCAAAGCAAGAACCTACCATAGCGGTTACATAGTTTTCCTTATACCTGGTATAACACATGTGTATTCTCTGTGCACATACATGTTATCAATATTTAGTGAATACACCCCCTAGTGCAAATCTTTGTCGTACTGCAGAAGCAGGGCATATCCTGACATGAACCTTGCATAGAGAAAGGGTTAAGCAAAAATTACTTTGCACAATTGGTGTGTGGGCCTTCCATGCTTAGAAAACGTGTGGTGGCAGATATCCGTGATTGTGTGTGTTTGGTCCATAGACTGTAGTCCTAAATGATGGGAAATCTATGTGCCAGTTGGGGCTAAGAGGGCACTTGTCACACTGTTGGGTGAAGTTATTAATCTTGGTTGGAAATGTTTTTTTTTTTTTTCTAAGAAAGAGGACAAGATGGAAAAGAAAGGTCAGCTGCTTTTATCAACATATGGATATGTATTCATTCTTTAACCACTTAAGGACCGTTCTCTCTGAGAGCCCACGCAGCACAGATCGTGTGCAAGGCAGGGCGATCAGACTTCCCCCCTTTTTCCCCACTAGGGGTATGACCTGCTGGGGGGGGGTCTGATCGCTGCCGCTCCGTGTGGCCGAGTGGGGGGGCTCCTCAAAGCCCTTCTCCGCAGTGCAATTCCTCCCTTCCTCTCCCTTCCTCCCTACCTCTCCCTCCCTGGGCGGCACAGGACGGTGATGCGTCCTGCGCCGCCTCTGATAGGCTTCAGCCTATCACACGACGGCGATCCCCGGCCAATCAGAGGCCAGGGATTGCCGATCTCCTTTACGGCAGCAGCGATGTATTGATGTAAACAGTGGGGATTTCTTCCCCACGTGTTTACAATTAGCCTGCGAGCCACGATCGGAGGCTCACAGGCTGTTCACGGAGACACCCTCCGTGAACGGACATGGAACGGCCACTCAAACGAGCGGCCGTTTCCATGTAAAACCACAAATGACCAGCCGCCGTTAGCTGGTCGTTAAGTGGTTACAGCAAGCCTGTGAGGAGAAAAATATAATTACTTACTACAGTAGTACTTTCTGGATAGTCCTTCCCAGACCCTCCTGGTGCTCACGAGTTTCCCAGGAACTTGTTTTTTTTTTTTTCTCTGTATAGCTATGCTCCCATCAATTAGGGATGAGAGATATTGTCCAAACTATTTTCACAAAATTTTCACAATTTTGCAAATTCCCATTGAAGTCTATGGGTCTGTTTTTATTATTTGATTTCAAAGCCCCATACATGATATTGACACCAAATTTGACATTTATATCAAGGTTAACCAAGGTACAATGTCAAGAAAATAGTTTTTGAGAATGTTTGACATGTTCTTCTTGATATACATGACAGATGTAATTTGGTGTTGATGCCACGTATGAGGGCTTTGCAATCATCAACCGTGAAAACTGAAAAATTGGTGAACATTAGCGGCAATTTTGCTGAAAAATCACCCCTACTGTCCATGAACGAGCGTGACCTCACTGAACCTGCATGAGTACCATCTGCCCAAGTGCAGTAGTACAAAGCCGCTTGTGCATGGGAAAAAAAGCTATGCACAAGCAGCTCCCTGCTACTACCCAGGCATGGACGTTATGAATGCAGGCACAGGGCAGCCATGTTTGTACACAGACAGGTGCACAGACACGTAAACAGATTCAAGAAGGTTTTGTCAAATATGTTCAGAGGAACCCAGCACTGTAACGGTGGGTACCAGTATAATCCAGGGAGTCTCTGGATCCCAGCCGAGCCGAGGCCGAGGTGAGAGAGGCCCCTGTCTCAGGGCGCAGTGTAGGAGGGGGCGCACAGCTAACTCAGCTATCATTACCCTATTGTGTATGAAGCAGAAATGAATAAGAAAAGGGGATACATGGCAGTGACTTCAAGCCAGATAACTAGAGATTAGGTGTTGGAGGCCCTGGGGAGCCTCTTAAGGTGGCCACACACCATACAATTTTTTAAATATCTGCTCAATTTAACAATAGCAATCCATTTTTCTGACTGATTGTAACAAATTAAAAAATATGACCAATGTACCACACACCTATGTTCAATTTTTCCCCAATTATGATACAAATGATTGGAAATTCTGAGAAAATTGCTAGGGTGTGTATATTAATAAACTTACAATCCAACACACACCATGCAATCTTTAGAGAAGTTGAACAGAAATATCTGGCATTCCGGATCGATTTAAATCGAAAAATACGGGTATTCCGATCGAATTTTTCAGTCGAATGAAAAAAAAAAGCTTTCGATTTTTTCGAGAGATACGATCGTTTTCATCGAATTGCTGTAAAATCAGATCATTTTATTGTATCGTGTGTGGTCACCTTTAGTGTAATAGCAATCAGTGTGTGGCGGCTGGGGTGGGAGGGATTAGGGGACATACGTTTGTGTCTCAGCCTTGGGTGCTGGAGGATGTTGTCCCAGCTCTGTTCTGGATTATCTACAGCCTTCTGTCTACTAAGGTGAATATCTATAATTTAAGTGTCTCTCCCCACTTCAGGTACTCTTCAACTTTTTTCATTCTTATTTAAAGTAATCTGGTAAAGGGCACCTGTTTTCACATACTGTATCTTGATGAGTTGCCCTGTCCACATTTAGTCCTGGTCTGAGGGAACTAATTCACACATTTGAAATAATCAGACTTGGACTTGATAAGGACGTTTCAGCCACTGACAATAATGAGAAGAAAAAAAAGACGTATATATAAAATCCAATTTTCAGCAGCAGAAGTAGGAGAGCGTGGTCTGATTCCACAGCTGTAGCATGTTGATATGCAGTGACATTTCCCCAACTCTCTCCAGAATGGCCTCTCCTGTCATACTGGTCAATTATTGAACCTTTCCCCGTGTCATCACGTCTAATGACAGATGCATTCTACACCGTGTACCATTTAACATGTCACGTCTATCACATCACCATGCACACTTCACTTTAATAGCATTTCCCAGGCAGGGGAACTTGTCATCTTTGTCACATCAAATAGTTGTTTTCACTGTTGACACATTAACATGGGCTAAATTTGTAAGAAATTGGGACATCACTCAAAACGGTGATGCGTTTTTTTCTTCTTCAATTTTTTTTTCAGAAGAAAACTTAGACTATTGAAAAGTGTAAGCTTATTTTATATAAGAAATAAAGTGGGATTTGCTTCTTAGTACATACAGCTTCTACCAGACAAAATTCTGATCTAAGAATCAAAGGAAGCAAGGGAATATGCTTTTTATGTTTGCTGCCCCCATACCTCTGAGGATCTACTGGGAGTGGGAACAGCCAAAATAAGCATCCCCAGATCATCCCTCATTTGTCATTTCCAGTAAAATAGGGGCAGGGCCAGATTTTTGGAATGACCACCAAGGCCCAGGTCTTGGGTTGCAGCTGACCAAGGGGAGGCGGGACATGGAAGAGTGGTTGTTGCATATAGAAAAAGAGGCAGCAAATTAAATATAAAGGATGGAAATGAGGCACAACACATGGAAATAGGGACCTGTGCAGAACTGAAGGCGGCTGCTGTATCTAAATGTTAGGGCTCTTTCACTCTAGGAGATGATCTATGCATTTTGACGGATCGCTCCTAGGATGCATTTAGAAAGGTAACATGAAAGTCTATTTGACTTTCATGTTACCTTTCACATTAGACAAAGCATTCCAGAGCATTACATTGTTACTCATCTGGGAGCTTCATAGCGTCCAGCCGTGGCGTTTCCCCGTCAGGTGAATTAGAACTACCGCCGCTGATCAGCGGTGCACTGAGATATTAACTATTCATACCACTTAGGGGTGTAGTGGATGGTCTTGTTCCCTTGCAAACACTACTAGGGTTCCCAGCTCAAATCTGGGCCAGGACAAGATCTGCATGAAGTTTTGATGTTCTCCACCCTGTGTTTGTGTGGGCTCCCGCCAGGTATGCATTTTTTCTGTGTTTTCGTTGACTTGCATTCAATCCTGATAAGCACATTGCACATCTTTATCAATGTGCAGAGATGCTGTCTGATTTTCAAATGCAGAAAATCTGCATACACAGAATCAATAACAAATCGAATGCAATGGTATTGTAATGGATGTGCAGTGAAGGCAATTCAGACATGATTTTGATACATGATACAATTCACACAGTTATGTATCAGCAATTGCAGAGACTTCCCTTGCCTGTGTAGTGTGAGTACAGCTAAAAAACAAACCACTGCTACTGTTTCTGTACACACACTGACCCTGTAAATCCAATACAACTCTCCCTGTATTTTTCTCTCCCTACAGCCAGAGTGAAAGCAGGAAACAGAATGAGAAACCCCTCCGCCTTAATGGAACAGGAAAAAAGGGGCATAGGAGCACTTGCGGTAAAAAGGGCACTGCCATTGGCAGCCATTATAGAAGCTGTGATCAGAAGATAGTGTCAGTGGTGCAGCACCACCTGCTGGTGGAAGAGGGGTAATGGAAGGGACTCTTCCATTACCTCTCGTCCACCACTGGGTGGCGCTGCACCGCTGAACCTATCTTTTGAACCCCAAACACATGTAATAACGTGATCACAAGTCAGAAAGGATGCCGGGAGTGCAGCACTGGGGGTGGAGGGAAAAGGATAATGATTCCAGGTCAAACCTAGACTGAATGCTCAGTTGGGAATCTTATCAGAGCTGATAACAGACAAATTGAGCAGAGAAGAATGAAACAGAGAGCAGCGTAGGTGTTTACTGTCATGTTCCCAGTGATAAATGTAGTAAAATACATGAAGGTGCTTCGTCTCTAGTTCTCTTTAACCTCCTGTGTTTACATATTCGCTCAGAATTCGGCATACTTTGCAGACAGCTGGGAGCTCAAATTACACTGGTTCATTACTTGCTGAGAAGGGAGAATTAGACAGGCTGTTCTTTATAAACACAACAGGGTGGATTTGTCTATGTTCTCCTTCATTCCTGTGCAAGAGTATAGGTCCACTTTAAGAGGACAATGCTATATTAACAAGGACCCACAATAAATAAATAAAGATAAACAAAATATGGATGTTTATTAAATTCAATCAGAACAGATAACATAATTGGCAAGAATCAGTGCCACATGAATTTGTATCTATTCCCCGTACTGATTGAAAGATCTCAAAATAATGTCTGACTTTCGGATGTGCTGGGCTGATTGCCATCAGAGTCTCTGCCAACTAAATGGATGTTGAAAAAATAAAAAAAAGTTCACTGAAGTAAAGCTAAGCTAACTTATTAAAGAGCACTGAGTCACCCACAAGAGATTGCTGTGGTCTTTTATTACATTATGCATTTATATAACCATCCCTTGAAGCAGAATAACCACAAATAAAATTAGTTCAATCTCTAACAAGGTGACAGTTTTATTTGCTGAGTTTTGCTGAGATCACATTTTAATGACACATTTGCATGTCCTTTCGAAACGATAAACAACTTGGAAATAAATTGAAGTTTGACCTGCTAGTTAAATACAGTTAAACACAGTTGGTTGTTATTTGACATATTTTTACAAATCTCACTTTTCTTTCCATTTTTAAATGTCATGTTGAGATTTGTGCTAGACTTTAACAGGCTGCTATCATTATCAACAAAAAACATTCTATAAAAGTTTGAGACATAATCACAAGTTGCTGAATGGTTGACATAAACTATCTTGTATGGTAAATTTAGCATACACTCCATAAGGGCACCAGGAAAAAAAGTTGTGGGGTGAAGCCGAAATTGTAAAATATCATCTATAACAATGTTTTTTATTATTTCTTCTTCATCTTTATCTCAGTTAGAAAAATATTTTAATTTAACGGTTGTGCCTAACCTGAAGACGTCTCTGGTGGTGTCTAACCCTAAAACCCCCTTCCTGTTGATGAATCATAAGACCCCCCCCCCTTCCTGACGCCTAACCCTAAGGCCCCGTTCACACTTGCGTTTCTCTGCCAAATGGACCGGATGACCTGACCGGATCCGGATCGGATCCGGATTGGAACCGTACGGTTCTGATCCGGATCCGATCTGGATCCGGTCAGGTTGCATCAGTTGTACATCAGGTTGCGATCCGGATCAGTTTGGCAAAACAGAGTACAAATAAATAAAAAGTTTGGGGTCTGGGAGGTCAGCAGAAGGTGCACCTGTGGAATCAGGTCCTCCGCTGTTTAGGCTTCACCTCCACCTCCGACATACTGCCAAAACAACTCCAGCACGTGTGTCACTGCTGCTCCACTCCAGATATGCTGGACCCATGTGTCCCCATCCGAAATGGCCGCTATAAATACGCATAGGAAGTGGGGTAGAACATCCGGTGTTTGTCTCCAGTGTGTTCTGTGCTTCCGTTTCCCATTGGATTCTATTTTCCGGATGGTGCAGTCAGGCTCCGGTCCGGGTGCGTGGGCCGGATGATCCGGACTGAAAAATAGCGCATGTTGGAAAAGTGTCCGGAGTCCGGATCCGGTCCGGCTCCGTACTGTATGGAACGGACGCGTGTGATCATCCGCATAGCCTTTGCATTGCTATGCGGAACGTACTTTCCGTTTGTACAGTATATGGTCCGGATCCGATCAGGCGGATCCGGACAGGGAACGCTAATGTGAACCGGGCCTAAAACACTCCTTTCATCTTAAACCCCCTCCCTCTGCCACGAATAACGTAAAAAAATACATTACTAAGATACTACATTTCAAAACATTAATTTACAAAATGATAATTTTCAAAACAAATTTAAAAATGATTAAAAAAAATTCAACATTATAATTTACAAAATGATCATTGTAAAAACTAATTTCAAAACAATAATTCTCAAAATAAAAAAATGTTGGTTAATTCGGGCTAATTTCTGCTTTTGGTACCCAATAGCCGATATTTTGTCATAGCGTCTAAGGAGTACTGAAATAGTCCATTAGCCCCAGGAGCCCACATTTCCTGTTTTCCTAACTTTAGTAAATTTCTGAGATGTTCCATAGGATGGGAAAATGAAAAAAGAGCATCATTTGTAAATTTGTAATTTGTATTGTTTAACATCTTTGAACAGATGCAAACATTTTTTTTTTTTGTAAATGTACACAATATTCAATTTTGAGCATATTCACAAGTGCTTCACAAACATCTACACCCGGATGCTGGATCTTGGAGGACAACTGTACTCATGCTAGATAAGACATAAGACTTACGTATCACGCTTTTCTCCAGGCAGACTCATAGGTCAGGGCTGCAGCCACTTTGGACAGGCACCACGGCTGACCAGGGAGCCTTGCTCAAAGACTTCTTACTGTTTTACTCACTGTGAATCAAATCAGCAGTGAATCAAACCCTTGTCATAGGCTCAATTACCTGTACTCTGCCCAGCTGACCCTAATAGATAGATAAAGATGGCAATGATGCCTAGGCCAAGTGCCTACAGTGCATATTCGTATCATAATATGACAGATTAGAAAACTGATTGAATATGTTAGAATTTAGGATTTTCGGTCGATCAAATCAGTCAGTTGCAACAAATGAAAAATGTCACTCATTTGTCGAAAGGTCAGATGCGTGTCGGCAGTAGAGTTCGGTTTTGAGATGACCAACATTATTATTATTTATTTTTTTATTTATATAGCGCTAACATCTTCCATAGTGCTGTACATAGTACAAACAAATAATGGGGATCAAATATACATAAGAAATACAAGACACTGTACAGTCATGACATTAAATAGAATAAATACAGATACATACATAGTTCAAATGTAGTTGGTACATGAGCATATGTTAAAATTACAGCAGTATGAGAAACACTAGGAGGAGGTCTCTGCCCTTTCAAGCTTACAATCTAGAGGGTAGTGGGGAGGAAACAACAGGGAAGGAAACACAAGGGTTAGTGGGTGAGGCAGTGTGCCTTCAGTGCTGCCTATAGCAAATTATAGGCTTGTCTGAACAGGTGTGTTTTCAGAGTACATTTGAAGGTTTCCAGAGTCGTGGCATGAAGAACCGGCTGAGGGAGAGAGCTCCAAAGGAAAGGATGCCTTGATGCCAGCCACCCTCAGCCGTCCACTTGGTTACTGACCATCTGCACCAGACTTAGCCCATAAGCCAGAGGCCAAATTTGTAAGCATGGCCACAAGGGTATGCATAGCCAGGTCTATTGATTTCCACCCATGTGGAATCTCAGACTCTCTGCTGCTTTGTAATCTCTTCATCTTTGTCTCTCTTCTCCTCACCTTGCACTTTCCAAGTCATAATGTGGGGAGTCTGCTGAGCAGCTGAGCACTGCACAGATTGTGACACCTCCTCTTAACATAGCACTCAGATGGACCCCTCGGCCCTTCTCCACTTTATCCATTGTAATGTAATGTGAAATGTAAATGATCGCTACTCTACAGTATTTCTACTGTATGCTGTACTGTACCATCGCTGACCCTGTATGTGCCAAAAATACTGCCGGGTACAACCTCCATTGTACTTGGCGAATTATTCTGATTGACATAAGTGTATCTTATCATACCAATTAAAAAGTAGTGTGCGCTGTGACACCTAAAAAAAAGAAAGTACAGAGACAACGGGAGCCCAAATATATGTGAGAGCCCCATCAAATGCATCAGGCTACAATTGGTTTGCAATAGACCATTTGGAATCCAATCTTTCCAGGGAGGATTCTCATTGGTTCATTGAGTGGTGGACCAATGAAAATTCTTCCTGGTGCTTAGGTAGGATTTCCATTGGTCTTTTGAAACCAAGTGGGAGCCTGATGCTTATGACGGGACTCTCAAATCTTTAGCTCAGCATTTTTTTTTTTTTTTTTTGCGGAGGACCCAAACGACAGCGGTGATACACGAATGTGACAACGACAGGTACAGGGCAGTGGTGATGTGAAAACAGAACAGAAATAACTGGATAAAAAAACGAATGCCATTGTAACAAACTGATCAGGTTAAATGCGAAAGGAGTCAGTTTTTTATACAGTACTAGGGATGATCGGAAAGAGCAAATTCCGTTCCGCCGGAATTCCCCCAGCGCTAAATTCCATCGCCATTACATTTACGCAGAATTTTGCGGCTTTCCATTCGGGCGGAAAAATTAAAGTAATTGCAAATGAAACCTCGTTTTTGCTTAATGGTAGCCCATGGGACCTAGTGGCTGTTCCACCTGTCATTTTTTTTTTTTTTGCAGCAGGAGGCGTCGCTTACGCCATGGGACCTAGCGGTGGTCCCATGGCAGTCATTTTGGTGCCACAGGAGGTGTCGCTTACACCATGGGACCTTGCGGTGGTCCCATGGCGGTCATTTTGCCGCTGCAGGAGGTGTCGCGTAAGCATTGGGACCTTGCGATGGTCCCATGGCGGTGGTTTTGGCGCCGCAGGAGGTGTCGCGTAAGCTATGGGACCTGGTGGTGGTTCCATGGCGGTGTTTTTTGCGCTGCAGGATGTGTCGCGTAAGCTATGAGACCTGGCAGTGATTCCATGGTGGTGGTATTTGTGCCACAGGAGGTGTTGCGTAAGCTATGGGACCTGGCGGTGGTTCCATGGCGGTGCTTTTTGTGCCACAGGAGGTGTCGCGTAGGCTATGGGACCTGGCGGTGGTTCCATGGCGGTGGTTTTGGCACCGCAGGAGGTGTCACGTAGGCTATGGGACTTATACAAAATGGTTGGGATAGGTGAGCTGGTTGCTAACATAGGGTTGATTGGTTTTTGTTAAGACTGTAATTGGTGCTGAAATAATTCCGATTTTCATGCAGAAATCCATTTGGGTGGACTTTGTAAGCCTGTGATTGGTGCAGAAATTCCTATTTTCATGAAGAAATCCTGTTGTTCTCACTTTAAGCTTCTTCTAGGGGCTTCCTTGTGATCGGCGTACAAAAATCCGCATTCCGCCGGAATTACGCATCGTTCCGCGGAATTTCCTCTACAGCGCTATGGCAATTCCGTTCCGATGCAACGGAACGAAACCACCAAATTCCGGCCGGAATCGCGGAAGAATGAATTCCGCGGAATGCGCTGAGCATCCATATACAGTACAGTGTGAACATATGGTTTTCTGTTATATTAAAAACAAAAGTTTGCTTTCTTAAAACAGAAAGTATTCGCGATAATTCAGGTTGGAGTGAGCTTGAGATGTCCCCCACGATGCATCACTGCTGAAATATGCATTGTTGTCCCTGTAAGCTAACCACACCTCCAGATCCACTGAAATGCAATGATGTGTCAGCTTGTTAATATATATTATATTAAAAACATTAACACGCTGATTTTTTATATAGTAGGGATGCTCATTCGGATTCTGCGGAATTGAAACCTCCGCATTTCAGATCGGAAATTGGCATTTCTGATCAGATTTTTGGAAATTCCTCCGAAATCCAATTTACCACAGTTAGGTACTTTTAGCCTAATCGCAGAGCTTGGAAGCATTAGACCAATCAGAGAATGCAGACTTTTTCCACAAAAATCGGGTTACCATGGTAATTTTAGACCAATCACAAGATTCCGGTTTTGCAAAAAATAAAATACTCCTCGGAAATTGGAAAAACAGAAATCAGAAAAACTGAAATCGGAAAATCAGGAAAATGGAAAATTGGAAAAACGGAAATCCGACACTGGCATTGGCAGAAATTAAAATTTCCGTAGAATCGGAAATGGTCATCCATTTTCAACCATCCCTATGACATAGTAAAATCTCATTCTATAGCCCTTATGCTTCAAAAGTCTTGATTTGAGTTCGTAATGTGTGTCTTTCGTGTATGTGCAAAAAATTGTGGATTGAAAATGGATTGGCCATCAGAGGAGCTTTTCGGCATGACCTTGGCACAAGTAGAGTTAAAAGCAAGGTTTGCCTGTGGTTTATGTTTACACAAGAGCTTCTTCATCCAAGCTAAAGCAATTAATTTACAGCCCATCATCCAAATATTGCTGGCAAAGTGCAAACTGGGTAATGCTGCTACTTGTGCCAAGGTTTAGTCACAAGGTCTCGTTCAGACTTAACGTGAGTCATGCCATTAACTTAATAAATCAAAATGAATCAAGAGTCATCACAAACCTTCACATTGAAAAAGACTGAAAAATAAAAAAGGAGAATGATAAGCATCTATAGCAACTTCTAAATTGCCGGGGAAAAAATAATAGCTGCTATAGCAACTGCTAAATTGAATGAGGCAGTCTGTATGCTGTTTCCAAGATACGGGCATGTTATAAAATAAGACATATTTGTTTCATATCAATCGTACTTTTTAAGATGTCCATAAAGCGCTTTTGAATGTTAACTTGTTGAAAAGGGGTCTGAATGGCGGATAATTAAAGTGTCTGCTTGAGACCCTGTGAAGGGCTATTAACGGGTTATCATTTTTGTTTTCACATGGACATGAATTGTTTTTATGCTGATCTGGTGAAGAGCACTCGGAAATAATGCATTTTTGACACATAATTTCAGGATTTCCCATCTGATTATTTGACTGGCTCTTAAAGTGTACCTGAGGTAAGGGAAACAGTTCTATTTTACTTACCTGGGGCTTCCTCCAGCCCATAGCCGGCCTTTGATATGAGCGACCAGAGCGGTCGCTCAGGGCGCCGGCTTCCAAGGGGGCGCCTATAGCTGGTTGCCTATACTGAGTGCACCTACACCTGATTTCCTATACTGGGGGCACCTATAGCTGGCTACCTTTATTGAGGGCTCCAACACCTGGCTACCTATACTGGAGGCACCTACGCCTGGCTACCTATGGGGGGATGGAGACCTTCAACTGACTTCCTATACTGGGGGCATCTATGCTTGGCAACCTATATTGAGGGCACCTACACATGAGATCCTATACTGTGGGCACCTATACCTGGCTACCTACCTATACTGAGTCTGAGGGTGTTTGGGGGGGGGGCGCACTGCGGCTATAATGCGCGGTGCAAATTGTCGGTGCTGTGCTTTCATTCTAAATGGGGGGGAGGTGGCTAACTGTCCCACTGATTGTTTTTATTAATATTCCTGAAAGTTTCTAGCCTTTATTTTTAAGTGTATTCAGGATAATGCACGCTTTCCATCCATTCGTGGTTATTAATAGTATTTTTCTATTATATATCCGTCGCGTGTCACAGAGATCTGAGCATTTGGCATGATGTGTCACAACGTCAAAAAGGTTGGGAACCACTGTCCTAGGAGATTTCTCAGGAGAAAAGGGAAATTGCATATGGGCCTGTGTGTGTGTATACGTGCGTGCGTGTGTGTATATGTACGTGGAAAGAGATTGAAGGGGGGGGGGCACAAAAATCAGTTTTCGCTCAGGGCGATGTGAAACCTAAGGCCGGGCCTGCCAGCCCCCCGTAGCCTTGTAGGTTCCTCGGTTTCCCACTCGGTCCTCTCGATGCTGTTCCCTTCTGAAAGCTCGCTCACTGGACCAATCATGGGCTACTAAAATGGAGAAGAAACCAAGAGCCCCAATAGTTCAATATGTAATATCAAATCGCTCAAATGTATTTAACTGCAATATACTCACCAGTGTGGGTCACTATTTGATGACCACTGGATGGGCAGATGGGGATCACAAACTGGACCCCAGTTGGATTACAAGTCGCTCTCTGTGGTAGAAGGTTAGTGCGGATACACCCATCCACCAAGAGTGGGCGATGATAGATATTGAGAGGCGCCAATTATTTATTTTAAGTATTTATATAGCACCACCATATTACACAGCGCTGTGCAGAGTATATATTGTCTTGCTACTAACTGTTTCTGGGAGTCTCAGAGGGGCTCACAATCTAATCCCTACCATAGTCATATGTCTGTGTATGTATCGTAGTCTAGGGCCAATTTTAGGGGGAAGCCAATTAACTTATCTGTATGTTTTTAGGATGTGGGAGGAGATCACAGTACCCAGAGGAAACTCACACAGACACGGAAAGAACATACAAACTCCTTGCAGATGTTGACCTGACTGGGATTCAAACCGGGGACCCAGAGCTGCAAAGGGAGAGCACTAACCACTACGCCATTTTGCCGCCTATAATACTAAAACAATTGCAATCCATTTAAAGTAGAGCCAGTGGTGGACTTACATCCATAAATATGGACACTGGTAGAGTACATTTAAAAAACAAACAAAAAAAACCCCTTAGTTTTAAACAAACAAACAAAAAAAAATCAGCAACAATCACTCACACGCGACGTGTTTTGTGGACATAACCGCTTCCTCAGGCTGTTACGTGGAACATCTGTTTATCCAGACTTTTCAGCCTGACTTTTCTGTCTTTGTAGGTCACTTGGTTACTCCTGGTCCCCTCCATTGTGCTGCTGTTCCCCTCTGAAAGTTCACTCACTGGACCAGTTCTGAGCTACTGCACATACATTGGCCAGGCTACGCATGCACAGTAGCTCTCTACTGGACTTTTTTGTTTTTGTTTTTAGAGGGACACAGCTGCACAAGGAAACCAGGGACCTGTAAGGCTATGAAGTGCTGGAAGAAGTCCCAGGTAACTAAAATAGATATCCCCTCCCTCCACCCCACCCCTTAGGTTAGCTTTACAATTCTTGATGGTTAAAGGATAAGTGAGTTCAGTGGCATCACTAGAACAAAGTGTTTGGGGATGGTGCGCTGAATACTTTGCATGGTGCCCTCATCCTTCCAGGGGACTAAATAGTCTTGGTTCACATTGGCAGGAAGCAGCACAATAATTCTCCAAGATGCTGGGCCTGACAGGCTTGGATGATGCAGAGTGATTTGTGGTGTATCAAATCAACTGAGTTGTCAGTATAGTCCTAGTGTGCAGAAGTACAAAGGACATTAGAGAGCCAGAAGGAGAGTATGTTTAATGCTTTATGACAAGCACCGCTAAACACTAATGGTTTGGGGAAGGGGGGGGGGGGGGGGGACTGGGCAGGACACACATTACATTGCAAAAGGCCTAATTATGTTATTTGGGAGTACACTGCCTGATTATGTTTGGGGTGGGTAAATGCTGCCTAATTATGTTATGTTGGGAACCACACTTTGCATTATTAGGTTATTTTATTAGGTGAACCTAAGTGAAATAAAAAAAGCAAATACAGAAATCTAAAGGGACAGCCAACCAACCAACCCACCTGCATGTGTGGAATATGATCCTATCCACACTAGGGCAACCAACTGAGGTTCTCCAAAATGACATTTTTGGGTGGGCCTGAAAGTGTAATGTGATTTTAATTTATTTTACTGACTTGGAGTTGCCTGTTAATGTCTCCTTTGTAGGTTTTAATTGTGTATTTTAATGGACCTGTATTGGTTACTTTATGTGGTTCCTGCCCCAACACCAGTACTTTCTTTGACCTAGAATACTCTCCACACTATTATGGGTTGTGAGTGGGGTGTTAATCTCTAAATTGACTTGATGTAGGATTAATTGGATGCTGTGACTAAGGACTGTCTCATTCTGGGATATGTCAACTGTCTGTGCATTTTTTGATGATACAGTAAAGGCTTTTGGTATTTTTATGGGCACATTGTGGATTCCTCCTCGCTAATGCCTGATTATTGATTTTTGACCATCGTGCCTACTGTCTGTGACCTTTGACCTAACTCTGACTATGATAGCCCTGTTATTAAACCACCTGGATGTGGCGAGCCATTCACCCAGGAGGGTTCCATTGATGTTTCATATGATGTGGGCGTGTTTGACACCACCAATCGGTTAATCCCTCTCTTTGTGCCCATCCCAAGACTGCCTACGTATTTTCCTTAGGCAGATTTGTAAAAAATTTGCAGGCAGCATCTCTCTCCACTAGGAGTAGTCGTTAGTTTATAAACCACTCCTATAATGTCACACCAGTCTTATCAGGAGACAACCTGAAAACCCCAACTGCTCTAAGCAAGAATATAATTTGGCCATTTTAGCTGGTTCATGGAACTACACACTATGCAATTAAACTATACTAGCCAACCCGCGTCGTAGCATACGCCGCATCTATCTATCTAATAGAGTACGTGCCTCAACCTTGAAGCAAGAAGAAGTAGACTTTCCGTGAGAAAATGTATGCGTGCTCAAACACCAAGTTTAACCCTAGCAAGTCTGGCTTTGCAAATCCGGCCTAATTGGCTGGCTATTCATGAGGCAATGCTCATGCAAATATGCATTTGCTTTCGCATGCCAAACCTTGCAGGGTCAAAAAACCAATACTGCAAAGTGCTCTCTAGCTGCCTGGGAACCACAGCGGCACCCCGGAGTGGGAGGCTGGGTGGCGCAGCCGCCCCCCCTCCCCCCCAAGCGTGGCCAGCGCTGGGGAGAGCCGTCCGCACCCACCTCCTAATATTAAAAACAGCCACTTACCTTGCTACGACGCGGGTTGGCTAGTTAATAATAATACTACTAAAAATAATAATGTTGCTCAGACCTCTGTTACATTTGGCTGCCAGGGTTGCCCTCATGAGTTCAGAAAACCACCAGAAATTATTCTCCCCATTGACTTCCATGGTTCAGATTCAATGCCTTCTGAATCCCGAACAGTTTGCCTTGTTTCGGCCGAACAGTCCACAAATTGAACAGAGGCATATTTGAGTGCTACTCTACTAAACAATATAATTGACATGAAACTTTCCAGCGATGAATTCTGTGAATCTGCAGGCTTCCAACCCCCAGTTGTGTTTGCTAATTTCGATTCTATGCACTTGTGCCTGAGAAAAGACTAATTAATTATCCACTTGCACCTGTTCATAGTCACAGGAACAAACCATCCAGCTCTTTCCTGTACGCTGGGTGACTGGGCATGACTAAAATGAATATTGGTTGTGCAGCACTGACATGTGCCATGCTAGTTAGCAATGCCAACAGATTGCGGCATTCTAACACTTTTTTTGCAGCAGTTGTAGAACTACACAGACTACTTATATGGGGTTCTGGAGGATATCTGCTTCTGCAGCATTGAACTACATTAAAGTTGGTGAACGAAAAGGCATAAACTAAATTAAAACTAGTTATTTTATTTTATTTTCTGTATATTTTTTTCTCTTTCTTACACACAAATAGCTCGTCAAGATGAAGTTGTAAAAGGAAGGGAAATAACAAATAATAATCAAATGTATATTATATTACTTCTTTTTTAACCTCCCTGGCGGTAACCCTTGAGTCAGGCTCGGGGCTGGAAATCCACAGCTCGGAGTGGTAACTTCCAAGCCTGACTTGTGGTGTCCGCCGCGAGGGTGGGCATTTCAACTCACCTCCCCCTGAAACTACAAATCTGACTTATGGAGGCCTCACTTTGTACCTTAACGAGACTCTGTAACAAAATTTTCATCCTTATATTTCTTCTATTCTATAAGCTCCTATAGCTGTTCTAATGTGCTCTGTCTAACTGCAGCCTTTCCTACTTGCACAGTGGCTGTATTATCTCTGTTATATGATCTAATCTCCTCTCCTCTGTTGGCTCTGTCGGGCTGAAGCAGTCAGGCTGGAATGTGCTGTGCTGCTTGTGATTGGCTAGAAGCTATACACACCCTCTCCAGGCCCCCTGCACACTCTGTATGACTCACACTTGTAGGAACTCTCAGCCTATTGCTTGCTATGTCTTTTGTTTGTAAACACTGGATAAAACTGGCAATTACAAGCCAGGATTGCAGCAGGGAGTGGCAGAAACAGCACAGAGGGGCCCAGGAGAACATAATGAATAGAATGGTATGCTTTTTATTGTAAGAATTTTAGAGTACAGATTCTCTTTAAAGAGCATGAAGGATCTGTTGCTAACATCTTGATATGTAAGCAGTCAACGGTATGGTATGGACGAGCCTGACTGATCCTAAAAAAGTTAGCCCAAATCGGTAAGGACGAGTCAAGCTTGTCCAGCTGTTGCACTTACCCACGGTATCGATGGCATGTGGGATACCTCCCTAGCACCTCGCATCTTCCCTGCAAGCGGATTACCGTTTTCTTATCAGTGATCTCCTCTTCTTCCTTCTTCAACCGCTTCCTGTCCCCCAGGTGATCACGTCCCCAGGTATGTCCCTCTGATCACAGTGTGTGCATGCCCTGGTGTCAAGCGCACATAGTGTCATCAAATCAGATGACAAATTCATTTTTTTGTATTGAATTCAATACAAACATCTGTATTGGATCCAATATAAAAAATTCTAAGAGCTAAAAAAAAAAAAAAAAGCTATGGGCAGTAGAGATGGCCCGGATGGTTCGCTGGCAAACTTCGGTGGTTTGCGTTCTTTTCGGAGAGTTTGGTTTGCCCCCATAGTGCATCATGAGGGTCAACTTTGACCCTCTACATCACAGTCAGCATGCACATTGCAGCCAATCAGGCTACACTCCCTCCTGGAGCACCCCCTCCTTATAAAAGGCAGGCAGCGTCAGGCATTGTACTCACCCGTGTGCCTGCAAGGGATTTACACCTTCAGTGACATCAGATTTCCGCCTCCAGTGACATTTCCGCACATAGTGTGAAGCACGTACAGTTATTGAGCACTTGGGATGCATACATGTCGAATCCCAGTTTAACAGTAATGCACTATGTTCAGCTTATTTGAATTTTACAGATGATGGAATGCTCTTGTTAAAGAAGAGCGCTGTCTTCTATTTTTGATTGGTGTTTTTGGACATTTGGATAGTGAATACTCTGAGGTGTTAAGAGACTTATTGAGAAACGGGCAGGTGCAGTTTGCCTACATTTGAATAAAAAAAAATAAAAATGAAAAGCAAGACAGCAACTTGCAAGCAGTCCGCAAAAAATGCTTACAATATAAAGAAACATTTAAATGATCAAATCGAATGAAAGTTGAAAATATATATATATTTTTCATTCAAGAAATTCGAACAATTAATCCGTTTTTTCGAGAAAAATTTGATTCTGATCGGACATGCTGGAAAAATGTTGATGATTGTGTGTTGTAATTGTATCATGTATGTTAAATTGTATGAAAAGATCTTTTAGATTTAAATTGTTAGAAATGTTTCAAAGTTTTGTATCTTTATTTGTACTGTTAAAAATAACACGATTGAAGATTTAATGCTTATTTCTTTGTTGTAATCATTGTAGTGTTTTTTTATTTTTCGCCCAAAAAAATGGTGTGTTTGTATAGCAAAGAAAGATTTTTAATAGAAAGGGAAAAAATCTCTGTCTCCACCTCTGTGAGTCTTCTTTTAGCCTGTCTCCCAATGGGTTCCCTTGTAGTCTCTATTTTCCCCTTCTGGTTCTATGTCTGTTTATCCTGTGGATGTCTTTGTTTTCCCCTCTGGTTCTTTTATATGGATTCTCTTGCACTCTCTGTTTCTGACTGCTGTGTGTGTTGCTATAAGTTTTTTTTATGTATATCTGTTTGTGGCCAATCTGTGTTTCTTTGTTTGTGTGTGCTTTGTCTTTCTCTCTCTCTCTGCGACAGCTTATGTTTTCTTTGTGTTCACTTATTTTTCTTTTGTAATGTCTTTGTGCCTGTTCAGAGTCTATCTATGGGGCCTCTATGTCACCCTTCTGCCAGTTAATGTTGGATGTCACAACATAAGGTAACAACATGAGGTAAAATACAGCTTGAGCTGATAAAAAGAGATTCCGGTTGAAAAAAAAGTTGCTTCCGATCGAATAAACTATTGGATCGATGTGACGGATTGCGGAGAAACCGCCGCGCCTTCTGACAGTGAGGTGGCGGTGTCCGTGCACAGAGCGGCGGTTTCCCCACAGCAACATGCGTCTGGTTTGGCTGGACCCAGTAGTGCACACAGATGGAGAGCTACGCACGCTCGCGCCGCAAGACAGGCTCTTTATACCAATAGGAGAAGGATCAGCTGATCCCAGCTCAGTGGTTGATTGGTTGATGGGAGCTGGGTGGCGCTGGAGAGCACTCCACTATATATATCTCTTGCTGTTCAGTTGCTGGTTGTCTGGCGTTGCGAATACCTATGTGTTAGCACTCAGACCTAGTCAGATCTTTCAGTGTGGTGGAACCAGGAGGACCTGGGAATCCACACTTAGCCAGTTTACTGTGTTATCCATTAGTCCAGTTCCAGGGTGTAGAGACCACGGACCTCACACCCCAGACTAGGAATACTGTGTATCATCTGTGTTATTCATTAGTCCAGTTCCAGGGTGTAGAGACCACGGACCTCACACCCCAGACTAGGAATACTGTGTATCATCTGTGTTATTCATTAGACCAGTTCCAGGGTGTAGAGACCACGGACCTCACACCCCAGACTAGGAATACTGTGTATCATCTGTGTTATTCCTTAGACCACTTCCAGGGTGTAGAGACCACAGACCTCACACCCCAGACTAGGGAACTTGTGTTATCATCCTGTTATACATTAGACTAGTTCCAGGGTTTAGAGACCACGGACCTCACACCCAGACTAGGCATTGTTTGATATCTGTTATGACGTATTGCTTTCCTGACCACTCCTCTGATCTCTGATTTGGTACCTTGCACTTCTGATATTCCGTTGCCTAACCCTGCTTGCCTTGGATACCGAATCAGCTTACTGGTTTTGTACTTTATCTGTCAGTGTGTTGCCGACCCAGCCTGCCCGACCTTTCTGGCTGTCACCCACCCCTTGGGTGCTCAGCCTCCCTGCAGGGGCCCTCTGCTTCTCAGAGGGGGCACTGCTGCTAAACCAGTCAGGGTCTCCTTCTCCTGGAGTCTTTGACTGCAGTAGAGTCTGTCTCTACATATTGGACCACCTGCTACCCCGGTGGTCCAATTTCTACTGTTACACCAAACACTCACACACTTCGGGTGTCCAGAGGTTAGCAATATATCTGTATTATCGGTGATTCTGCAGATCATCAATAATCAGGTATATATCTGCATTCTTGGTGATACTGCAGATCACCAATAATCAGATTCTCTCTGCGTGCTGACACCAATCGTTACAATCGAATATTTTATTTTCTCTCTCGATCTTTTTTCTCAATTTGAATTTTCGGCATATTCGATCATTTCCCCCGGATTTCAGCTTCATCAAACGTTTGTGTATAGTACCTCGTAAACAACTATACAATGTTTTCGATCTAACTGGATAATCAAACAAATTTATCTAATCGGAAAAAAAATGAAAAAATTGTAACATGTATGGGCACGATAACACTAACCGGAATACGTATTACAACTATTTGCACAAATCTGTACATCAAGCTAAAAGCAGACCATTGAGGAAAGAGGGACGAATGATTTAAGTTATGATATTTTTCAGCATCTGTTCAGCTTTAATTGCGTATATGTGTATGACAGGCTTGCTTTAACCCTACAGGGAAAGCACATATATGAACAGGTTTTCCCTCAGATTTCCATATGGAGTGAAATATTGTGCTCACTGGCTTCAACTTACCCATTCGCTCTGTTAACCGTCTGTTTCCCTCTCCTGTACACAATTCACAGTGCAGAATAGCAGAGAAAGCATCATCCATTCAAACACCTGCAGACCAATTGACTAGCAGTTCCAGTGCTTGCTTCAGTACCAGTAACTCTAGTGGGTGCTCCTCTTAAATCATTAGTGGCAGCTCATATGCCTCCAACACCATCACCATGGCCAGTTTTCAGGCAGGGCCACAAAGGCCATGGCCTAGAGCACCAAGAAAGCAAGGGGTGGGTTGTGGGCAGCAGGGTGGCAGTAGCAGTTAGCCTTCCAAACATTTGTCCTGCAGCACCAAGTGGCTACCAACAGCCATATCTGGCACTCGGGGGGGGGGGGGGGTAAAGGGGCAGTGAATGGGCACTTACAGTGATCTCTGAGCTGCCTGTGACTCACTTGATAAGGATTTTACAATCTAATCCCTGCCATCATGTCACTAACTGTCCTCAGAAGAGCTAATAATGTAATCCTGCCATCACTTCACTAACTGCCATGGCCTACAATCTAATCCGGTCCTGGCCCATCACTAGATCTCTAGCACCATCAACAGGCACTCCGACTCTATCTTCACCACTATCAGCAAGCAGCATCCAGTACCCTGCATCCTCAGCAGGCACTCTGCCTGCCACACCTTCAACAGACACTCTGTCTCCACCACTATCAACCAGCAGCATCCAGTACCCTGCATCCTCAGCAGGCACTCTGCCTGCCACACCTCCAACAGGCACTCTGTCTCCACCACTATCAACAAGCAGCATCCAGTGTCCTGCATCCTCAGCAGGCACTCTGCCTGCCACACCTCCAACAGGCACTGTCTCCACCACTGTCAACAAGCAGCATCCAGTGTCCTGCATCCTCATCAGGCACTCTGCCTGCCACACCTCCAACAGGCACTGTCTCCACCACTATCAACAAGCAGCATCCAGTACCCTGCATCCTCAGCAGGCACTCTGCCTGACACACCTCCAACAGGCACTCTGTCTCCACCACTATCAACAAGCAGCATCCAGTACCCTGCATCCTCAGCAGGCACTCTGCCTGCCACACCTCCAACAGGCACTCTGTCTCCACCACTATCAACAAGCAGCATCCAGTACCCTGCATCCTCAGCAGGCACTCTGCCTACCACACCTCCAAGAGGCACACAGTCTCCAGCACCTAGGCACCACATCTCCATGATCATTATCGAAAGGCAACCACCAGTCTCATGCAACATAATTAAGCAGTCTGCCTGACAAACCAGCAACAGGAACACACTCTCCATCACCATCAACACCCACCCTGTCTCCATAGCTATCAACAGACACCCACCAGTTCCCTGCATCATCCTCAGGCTCTCTGCCCGAATCACCACCAAAAAGCACCTGCCTCCAATGCTGCCAATAGGCAACCTGCCTCCAAGTTCACAATCGCACTGTGCCTTCAGCTCCATCAATAGGCACTGGTACCCAGTACTGCCAGCAGACACCTTGCTTTCTCCATAATCAATAGCTGCCCTGTTTTCAGTACCACCAAAAATCACAATATGCCCAGTACCACCATCATCAGATCAATCCACAGATAAATCCATTTACCTAAATTCAGTTTTGTAAACTTTGAGCTTCTCCTGAACTTCTGCTCATTTGTCCTTTCTTCCAAGAGATTGTATCCCTCCTCTAAACAAATGTCTGTATTCTGTCCATCGGTTCAGTGGGTGTCCTATCCATGAAGACCATTGCACTGTCCAGCCAGATTCTGCCAAGTCTCAATCTGTTATGCAGCCCAGCCAGACTGCAGCATTTTTCCAAATTCCAAACTCCAGCCTGTAACCCAGCCAGAATATGCCCAGTTACAGCCTGTTGCCCATCCAGACACTACTGAGCTAGAATTTGTAATCAAGCCAGACTCTGTCCAGTTCCAGCATGAAGCTTAGCTAGCCTCAACAGTTCCTATTTACCTTTATGTGGTTTCCCACAGTCCAGAAGGCTGAGATTACCCTAGTTCTTCTGGGGATTGTTTTGCATGGGTTCTCTATTCTCTTCAATGGGACAGAATATGTTTTCTCCCAAGTGCTACAGGCAGTAATGCCAGAGTTACCAGTTCAAAATGAATTTCCCTTGGTCTACTTAAAGTGGACCCAAACTAAAAATACAAGATTTCAGAAATAAAATCTATTTTCCAAATTATAATAATAAATATCAGCCTTTTTTCAGCTGCATGATGACAAATATATGCATGATGACAAATATAAAATAATTTACAGTTATTGGAGAAACCCCTCCCTTCCTTTCATATTGTCGGCAAATAATCCGACAAACTGGTGGAGTAGACAGTGTCCAGCAAAGGAGGAATTGCTAATGGCTGCCACCTGTATAACCCTAGTAATGCAAAGAGGAGGGTGAAAAGCATGCACTGAAATGCTCATAGGCTTGAAGGAGTGTTTATTTATATTTGTATGTGTCAGAGTGATACAACTAAATATTTTGAATGAAAAAATTTTTTGGTTTGGGTCTGCTTTAAGAATTGTGGTGCTCAGAGTTCATCTCAGAGGACTGTAACTTTTTTTTTACTGCTTTCTTTTTTAGCGTTGGTCACCTCCTGGGAATGAGAAGAGCCTGTTCCAGGTTTTGTCTGTCTTTTTGGTGAGGTTGCAATGCTCCTAGTTGCTTGTAACAGGTGATGCATTTAACATATGTGTCTTGCATGTAAATAATGTGGAAGTCAAGCAAATAGCTAGTTTGCTTTGGTTTTCAACCATTTGTTCTAAAGAGGAGCCATCAATTTTTGCATCCTGGTATTCTGGTCAGTACCTTTGAAGGCTGTAGAATCTGACCTCATCCTGACTAGGATGTGTGAGGGCGCAGTGGTTGGCGTAGAGGACACAGAATCTCTCTAATTCTTTGACCCCTGCTTGTTTGTCTGCTTCTTGGTGTGGCTTTGGGTTTCTGTCTGTATACCCAGCTCCAGTGGCGGATAAGGAGCATGGTTGGCATATTCATCACCATCTTACCCTCTTTCAGTTTTTGTCACCTGGTAGAAGTTGGTGATGGTAAGTGCCTAGAAGGAATTAAAAGGGGGAACAGATCCATAGAAGCTCCTATGCTGCCTGGTGGTCCGCTTTGTGGAAAGGAGAGAAGAGCCCTCAATGCCTGCCCACTTGTCAGAGTAACTTCTGCGGGTGCTGCAGAGATGCCCCTGTTACCACTACATATGCTAATGGAACCCAAGCGTGTCCTGATATACCTAAAAAGAATAAACTGTATATCTTATTCGGGTGGAAAAAAATAACTTACGGTTCACCTTGGTTTATTCATTTTCCTATCCGCAAAACACTTTATACAATCATTTAACGGACTGCTAACCTTGATCAGGAGACAGAAATAAAAGATTAAAAAAAGAAATAAAAACCTTGCACAACAGATTCACATATTTCTTTTTTTACAAACTAGCAATTCAAATACGAGTAATTCACAGTTTTGATCTATGACATGCAGCTTCCGCGAGAGACGCATGAAATAAAGCGATGCAGGTTTCTGGTGCATTTCCAATTTAAATATGTGCATATTTTCACCATAATGTTTACAGGCATACGCTGCGTACATTAAT
The DNA here is from genome assembly GCF_040937935.1 of Hyperolius riggenbachi. NCBI lineage: Eukaryota > Metazoa > Chordata > Amphibia > Anura > Hyperoliidae > Hyperolius > Hyperolius riggenbachi. The sequence goes on from NC_090650.1 coordinate 427,819,489, forward strand.
CTTGTCTTGTGTAGACAAAGAAGGGGCACATCTGAGGATATCACACGCTACACAGATTTATGCTTTTTTTTTAATCAAAAATGTGTGCAACATGGAAAACGTAATGCTTTAGCTAACATGGCGTATCAATATTTAAAGCGGGATTGACAGCCATATAATCAAATTCCAATTGCCCAGTGCCCACTGCTCTGTGTTTATTATGTAGTCTACATCCTGAGCCTGCATGGCGAGCATTCCAATATAATCATAAATGTTTCTCCTGTAATCTTATCTTAGTCAGACTGGCTATTTTCTTGTATATGGCCTGAGAAAGGGAAGCTTTTCTGCTCCTTGCTGATTGATTGGCTGAGAGGGCAGTTCAATGTGACACCAGTCTGAAAAGGGAAATAGAAGCTTAATCACTTCACCCGTCTGCAGAAGCTGCTGAAATCCAATCTACTTGTATGTTCTGCTCACGTGTTTACAAAGCAAACTAGATATGACAATGCAGTTCCTAATCCTAGTACACAGCTCAGTGGGGAGGAGGGCTGACAGTGCATATATCATTTCAGGAAAAGGAGGAAAAAAGAGTGGAGAAGAAATTACATCAGGATTGGCTGCAGTCAGAGGTAGTAAAGGTGGAAAATGCCTGGAACAGTTTTCTCTTTATTTACTATATAAGATTCACTGAAATCAAAACGTAGTCGGGGACAGTATAATACATATTGTTATGTGCGTACAGTAGAACAAGTACTGTATTTTCTGACATATAAGACTACTTTTTAACCCAGGAAATTATTTTCAAAAGTCGGGGGTCATCTTACATACCAGGTGTCGTCTTATAAGGCGGGTGCTGAAACCTCTGAGCCGGACTGGAGAATCTGCGGTTGCTGCATATGGTGGGGGGAGCTAAAAAATGTCTGGGGCTGCATCCTCGCCGTAAGCGACGACCGTATGAAAGTAGCAAGGGCGGTGCTATACAAGTATGGTAGAAGAAAATCCTATCACCCAGATTCGTGGAAAGAAGTGACTTAATGTGGTCCTGATGATGAGGTGAGGGGGCACCTCACTGGGAAGGTGTAACTGAAGGGTGGAGCAAGCTGCAGGCGTCCGGGATGCCCGGGGTATGGAAAAAAGAGATATAGCGGTGCTGTGCCCAGAAAAACATGCCGCTTTCACCCGTCTGGCCAGTCCTTCTATCCTATTGCCATACCTCCTACTTTGCCTCTCAGATCTCCCTCCTGAAGACTGCAGTGAATCGGCACAGGTGTGCCTGTGTGAGATCTAAGAGGCAGAGAAGGAGGTAATAGCATACAAAAGTGGGCCAGATGGACGAAAGAGGCATTTTTGCGCTACCTACTCTTAGAGACAGAGATAGCTGACCAATCGTAAGGTGGCCATACACTGGTCAATTTGCCATCAGATCGACCAACAGATAGATCCCTCTCTGATTGAATCTGATCAGAGAGGGATGGTAAGGCTGCCTTTACTGCAAAAAGATTGTGAATCGATTTCAGCATGAAACCGATCACAATCTGTGGAGCTGCTGCTGTCGCCGCCCCTCCCTCCCCGCATACTTTACCTGATCCGCCGGTGCGTGTCCCCGCTGTCGCCGCTGCTCCTTCTCTGCTGGGTTCTGGGTTCCGGGCCGGCTGGCTTCACTTCACGTCCAGGGAAGTTTAAACAGTAGAGGGCGCTCTACTGTTTAAACTTCCTGTCGGGACACGAAGTAGGTGAAGACAGCCGGTCTGGAATCCGGAACCCAGCGAAGAAGGAGCAGCAGTGACAGCGGGGATACGCGCCGGCCAGATCAAGTAATGTATTGCCGCTGTATTGCGTCGGTCATCGGGCATTCGAACGCCGCTATCGATGCACTCCCGACCCCCTGGCGATTAAGCGAAATCTTCCACATGGACCGATCGATGGCAACGATTGATTTTGGATGGAAATCGATCGTTCTGTCAGCATTTGCACAACGATTTTACAGCAGATTCGCTCACAGTGATCGAATCTGCTGTATATCGGCGGGAAAATCGTTAGGTGTATGGGCCCCTTAAGCAGGCTTTCTATACAGCAACCAGCCAATTGCCGGTAAGGTACATCACTTGCTGTGATTGGCTGTTTTTTGTATACTGGGGACCACATACAGTACAGCACCAGTATCAGTACCTGTTTATACAGTATAGCAGGGATGGTCGTAGTCAGCCAACTTCGCTACGCTGGAAATACACGTAGTTTTACGCAATTACGCTTCGCCAAACTACGGCTTCGAAAACAAATATTCGCTTCGTATGCATTTCGTAGAATACGCGTTAAAATACGCAATTACACGTAGTGCGTAGCGTACTGTATGCGGATACTTATGCCCGTATGCAGAAAATTGTACGCATTAATTTCTTTATAAATGCATGTACTGGGAACCCTTCTATGCGTACATTCCCCTTTCCAATGCGTAAATTTGTATGCATACAATCGCATGCGGAAAATTAGACGCGAGTAACGCATTCGTAGTTCACTACGCAATACACATGTTAACTATGCATAGTGGGCGTAAGCTACGCGTAACGGTACTTCGCTACGTGTAAATTCGTAAGCGAAGTTTTGGAACTTCGCCTATGAACTATGTTGCGTAGATGCGAACTACGATGCGTAAATTCGCACTGGCGTAGTTTCTGCTCATCCCTGAGTATAGCACCAGTACATACAGTACAACATACAAATGTCCAACAGTCAAGAGGGGTATTCTTATACGGCAAGTACATCCCTAAATTCACATTTTAAGTGGAAAAGTTGGGGGTCATCTTAAATGTCCATTCGTCTTGTACACTGGAAAATACAGTATTTATCTACTTATATATGTGTTTTGTCTTTTTCCTGGGGTAGTATGGCTGTCCCTGCTGCTTCCTCCTCCCTCTTTCACTTTCCTCACCTACGTCATTCTCAATTCCCAGAATCCCCCATGCCTATTCTCATCTCCCTCACTCTCATTTACAGGGACAGATTTCCCCTCTCCCATGCATAAGTAATGCTGTTCCTTTCCACATCAGCACTGGATTCTGGGAACCTGGACTCCCTGTTCCGCCCCTAGGAACATATGGTTCAAGAGCAAGGGAATAGGACGTATGTGCAACAATAATATGCTAGGACAGCTATTCCATGCAAACGACTAAAAAGGATATAACTCTGTATGACGTCGCCACCCAAATAACAGCCACACAACCAGACATCCACCAGGATCCTTAAAATAATCCTACAGAAATGAGCTCAATCAAGTTGGATGCAATTGAGCAGGTAAAACTGTTGTACTTTCACTATTTGTAGCAAATATTTCTGAGGTCAGGGGTGATTTTATTGACTATTATGGATCATTATCGAAAAGTAAATTTCTCCAACTAGTGAGCTAGAACTCGAAATTGCTAATTTTTTCGATTGAATTTCTAATCTAGTTGCCCTTTAAATGCTTCGAGAAAGACCTCATCAGCTCTTTATCTGTCTCAAAGCTTATAAAGTTCAACAACCTTCTGCAGCAATTTCCTTTCACCAAGAGTGCCGTAGTTAACTGTTCCCTTTGGTAATAATCAGGAAAGGGTTTTCATAGATTCCTTGCTGAATTACAAAAAAGAGTAACAGTTCTGAGATGCGCACGGCAAGTTCGGCAACGATAAAACTTAACACCTTCCAAATGAATCATGAAGTGGAGTGGTAGTGAGTAAATTAACATTATTAGCCGAGGTTAATTACAGATGTCAGGCTTAAAATATGGATATTGTATTACGCACAAGAAAACTGAACAAGTGATCTAATGATGAATAATAGTCTTCTGGGCATCAGATAAATGTCAGCGAGGCCGGGCCGACCCCGTGTCCTGCAGGAGAAAATAAACTGCCAATGGTGTCACTAATATCTGTCATTTTTAGGCAGAATGTGTGAATGTGACAAAATCACAACAATATTGTAATGTATCACTCCAGTTCCCCTTGTGCTTCTTTTAGAGCCCAAAATAAACCTAAAATTGAACAAGACCAATTCTCAGCATACATCAAATAAGGACGCCTTGAAAAAACGGTGCAGGGTATAGCCGACATTTTATAATATTGTCATAACAATATTTTTATAATTTCTTCATGTAATAAAATCTGAAAATATTGTCTATAACAATGAAAATGAAAATATATGTACAATCATAATAACTATAGTAAAACATTGGTAAACATTACAGATATTTTACTGCAACTATACCTAACCCTACTCTCACACAGAACCCCCCTTCTACCTATCCCTAACCCTTAGACCCACCCCCGTGGTGCCTAACCCTAAGACTCCCATGGTGGTGCCTAACCCTAATGGTGCCCATACACGATACAATAAAAAACATTCGATGTTCCCGTCTATTCGATCTAAATGATTGAATCGAATGAAAGTTGAAAATATTTTTTTTTTTTTTCGATCAAGAAATTTGAACGATTATCCCGTTTTTTGGAGAAAAATCTGATCGGACATGCTGAAAAAATCTTTATATTCGATCTAACGGAACAATCAAACTAAATTATCTAATCGAAAAAAATGAAAAATTGTACCATGTATGGGCACCTTTAGACCCACCCCAGTGGTGCCTAACCCTACATTTTCCTGGTGGTGTCTAACCCTAAGACCCTCCCTGGTGGTGCCTAACCCTAAGATCCGCCTGGTGGTGCCTAACCTTAAAACTCCCTTCCTTTCTCTGCAGCAAATAATGTTAATGCAAAAAAACAATAATTAATGAAATTATAACTCTCAAAACGAATTTCAAAATACTACAAAAAGTTTGAATGAATAAAATCATTTTAAAAGTTAAAACAATATTTTACAAGTTATCAAAATGGAAAAAATGGTATAAAAAGTTAAACCGATAATTTATAAATCATCAAAATGAAATGTATCAGGCGCCCTAATTTCTTCTTTGGCACCCAATGGTCGATATTTTGCATTAGTGACAATGGGGCGCCCAAAATAGTCCATAAGTCCTGGGCGCCCTTATTTCCTGATTCCAATTCTCATCAGTCAGGTTCATAAGTGAATATAAACAGTTCACTAATCGGCAATGGGACAACATTTTCCTCAACTCACATAAATTGGCCAGAATCTCCTGGTCGCAAGAACAGAATTTCACATGTCAAGCCCAATGGTATAGAACCACTGCACAGAATGTGCCCTGATATACCAAATAGGTGCTGGAGAGGTGATGGTAAGAATGGCTTGATTCACTAAACCGTGAGAACTCAAATATCACACCTTATGAAAAGATATCACACCTTATGAAAAGATATCACACCTTATGAAAAAATATAACACCTTATCAAAGTTAACACACCTTATCAGAGTAGCATAGCAAATGCTACAAACCCACAGAGGCTCAGGGCAGGACGAGTGCCATTGCCAATTAGCAGGCATAAGTTCGTAGAGTTCGCTATGCCACTCCTATAAGGCGTGTTAACTTTGATAAGGTGTGATATCTTTGATAAGGTGTGATATTTGAGTTATCACGGTTTAGTGAATCAAGCCCATGATATGGTCATGTCCAGCAAAAAATGCTGATATTCCTTTCACATTTGTTTTTGCCAAAATAGTGTAAAATGCGACTTTCAAGTGAAAAATGCCATCAAAAAGTCATTTTGTAATACATTTGCAATTTTTCAAATTTTTTGACAATTTTCAAACTTAAAAGGAAACTGTAGGGGGGTCGGCGGAAAATGAGTTGAACTTACCCAGTGCTTCTAATGGTTCCCCGCAGACACCCTGTGCCCGCGCAGCCACTCCCCAATGCTCCGGCCCCGCCTCCCGTTCACTTCTGGAATTTTAGACTTTAAAGTCTGAAAACCATTGCGCCTAATTTGCCGTGTCCTCAATCCTGCTGATGTCACCAGGAGCGTACTATGCAGGCCTAGTATGGTCTGTGTCTGTGCAGTACGCTCCTGGTGACATCAGCGGGAACAAGGACACAGCAATGCAGGCACAGTGGTTTTCAGACTTTAAAGTCTGAAATTGTAGAACTGAACCAGAGGCGGGGCCGGAGCATGGGTGACTGGCTGCGCGGGCACAGGATGCCTGCGGGGGACCATTAGAAGCCCCGGGTAAGTTCAACTCATTTTCCCCCAACCCTCCTACAGTATCCCTTTAAAATCAACAAACTTCTGCACATTTTGCAAATTTCCGCAGTAAAATTAATGATTTTTCGCAACATTGCTCAACAATGCAACATTTAGGGCTTGATTCACTAACCGGCGCTAAGTGTTAGCGCCGGTGTGAAAAACCCTTTTTGGCCGCTAGTGTGAGCAAACCTACTTTGCGCGTGGCCACGTGCACGGGTGTGCCGATATTAGTGCGACGATAATGTTGCACCTGCTGGCCCTTAAAAGTCGCACCCGATGCAACGAAAATGACGCATCGGGTGCCCCCGAAGTGGTGCATCATAGCGCTGCTTAACGGGCACCCGATGCGTCATTTTTGTTGCACCGGGTGCGACTTTTAAGGGCCAGCTATGCGCACTATTATCCGCGCAGGGAGCGGGATTATTTCAACTGTGTGGGCGCAAACCACCTAACGCCGCGGTTTGCGCACACTAACCGGCTTAGCGCCGGTTAGTGAATCAAGCCCTTAGAGTGCAGACGCTGAGGTGCAGGCCTGACTGAGTGCAATATCTCAATAAACTGCATTTAACGCATGGTGCCCGCATTAACAGGACAACTGAAAGACATAACAATAAACCTTGCTAAGGTCATACCTAACTAACTGTACAAGATTTGTTTGCAAGCTTTCTTCCTCAGGCATGATACAGAACTGGGTCAGAACCACACCTGTAACATGCCTGAAAAAGAAACTTAAAGTTTGGAAAGCTTGCAAAGAAAGCTTGTACAGTTAGTCATTAAAGGTATCACCTAAACAACTTTTGCTGTTATGTCTTTAGAATCCCTCCATGCAGGGCAGGATTTGCCATAAGGCACTGTAGGCACGTGTCTGCAGGCGCCTGATGATGGAAAGGCGGCTCACTTCCCTCCCCAAGAGCCTCCCTCTCTCCTTCCCTATGCAGAGTCCCGAGCTGAGCATATTCCACTGACAAGATCTCCCCATAGTTACTAGCTACTTAGTATTAGGTAGCCAGAGGTAGCCTCAGAATTAAGGGGCACCTGTAGCTACCTATGACGGGCAAGGGAAGTAAGGGGAAAGTGACAGCTGGGCCAGGCAGCACACTCGTGATGCCGCGAGGGGTTTGTGGGTTCATGAAGTATGAAGTCTAAGGTGCCAGGACATTTGTGCCTATGGGCTCCTGTAATGTAACTCTAGGCCTGCCTCCATGACTAACAACGGACCACATGCAACTGGTGCTAACACTACAGTGAAGCATACTTTTCATTGACTGTATGTTTCACTGTATGCAACACAGTGCACGGGTAATTTGCTTTCCCCATTCATTGCATTGCATTCTTGCTGTCATGGGGAACACAATGCAACTCATTAACAAGAAGACACGCACACCATCAAGCCAATTCAAATGCTTTGAAAAAGTGTATTTACAATCCATATATTAGGAATATCATAAGCTGGTCTGAAATCTCAGTACCAATGAGAAAATGCATACAAAAAATGACATACAAAACATACAGTATATAGGATGACCCACGATTGACTAGAGAGATGTATAAACATCTTGGACGTCATCTCGTCACTGGGCCGGCCCCGGTGTGACGACTTGCCTCCGCCCCCTGCCTCTATACGCTGTACATGTATTTAATGCGCGCTGGACGCCATGGCTATCAGGACGCTGCCTCTCACCCGCTCTGCTGTGGTTACTTATTTCGCTTTGCACCCATCGAGAAAGGAAAATAATTCCGAAACGCCGACGTCTGGGTAAACAAGTTGAGGGTGTCAGCACCTCATTTCACACTGTTTGTTGAACTGTTTTATGCTCATCATCAGATTGGGACTCTGTTCCTGGACTTTACTACAGGGGACTTGGTACTCCTTGAGACTCATTTTGGCTAGATGATACGAGTTATAGATAGCCTCCATTTTTAGGACTGTGTCCTCATGAGTTAAATATTGTTGTTTATACATCTCTCTAGTCAATCGTGGGTCATCCTATATACTTGTATGTTTTGTATGTCATTTTTGTATGCATTTTCTCATTGGTACTGAGATTTCAGACCAGCTTATGATATTCCTAATATATGGATTGAGATATATATGCATATTTCCATTATAGGTGTGCAATACCTAATCTATTGTGTATGAACACAATGCAACTCCCACAGTGAACCTAGACAAAAGAATTTTCAATTTGAAATGTTTCCTTGCAAAAGTAATATCTAAATATGATGCTAATCGCCATGATGGCTTTTAGGATTTGATAGTTTTATAGTTCAGTGTCCTGTACACGATATTTTGCACAAGACGTCCCTTCTGAAAGATCTACAGAGAGGAAACAAAACAGAAACTGTAGAAGGAAGGAACTGTTCCTGCTTTAAATTCAGCGCGTATCGCAGAGACCCCCTGTGGAGCAGCACTTCTGTGAACCCGACCACAGCCTGCCAGATATGAAAGTTCTCTGCTGAAAGCTAAAGTTTAGGACACAGAAAAATAAACTAAAAAAAAAAAAGAAACATTCCACTTTGTCAGCATTGTTAAAAGGGAATGTAACGTTCCTTAAAGAGGAACTGTTGCAAAAATCTTAAAATTTAAAACACATACAAATAAGAAGTACATTTCTTCCAGAGTAAAATGAGCCATAAATGACTTTTCTCCTATGTTGCTGTCACTCACAGTAGGTAGTAGAAATCTGACATTACCGTCAAGTTTTGGGCTAGTCCATCTCTCCATAGGGGATTCCCAGCATGGCCTTTATTCTTTATAAGTACACTCCCTGAAAAAGATTTATACAAAGGTGCTGGCCAGCCTCCCTGCTTGCTGCACACTATTTTGGCAGTTGGATGGAGCAACTGCCATTCACTAAGTGCTTTTAAAAATAAAGAAAACCCTGAAAACCCCCCTATGAGAAGATGAGCGAGTCCGAAATCTGTCTGTAATGACAGATTTCTACTTCTTATTGTAACTGACAGCAACATAGGAGAAAAGTAATTTATGGCTCATTTTACTCTTGGAGAAATGTACTTCTTATTTGTATGTGTTTTAAATTTTAAGATTTTTTGCGACCAGTCCTGTTTAAAGAAATAAAAATAACTGTACACACAAGTGCTCAGTGGCATAGCTAGAGAATATGGGGCCCTATAGCAAAACGTTAATGGAGCCATCAGATGTAGGCACTCAATCAATGCCAAATTGAAGGAGAAAGAAAGAATCTGGGCACCATCCGTCCACATTGATGCATTTATTCTTACAAAGTGGATTGCATTAGAGCATTGAAGAGATCAGTATAGTGGCAGGGGCATTGCTAGCCCCAAAGATCAGTGGCACGTGCCACAGATCTATTCTGGGGTGCCCCGGATGTCCCCCAGGGAGAGTCCAGAACATCTTCTCTTCTGGGCTTCTCCCCCAGTGTTTTTTTTTTTTTGTATTAATGGAGAGGGGGCTTCATCCAACATTTTGCTGGGCAGGCCTACATAGACCGCTTTTAAGTTCATGTAAATTTGGCTCCACCCATGGCCACACCCACTACAGGTCTCCAGAATTTAATTGGCAACTTCTGCTAATTTCTCTCTGCTCAGCGTGTAATTATTAACCCTTATAAATCTGGTCCAATCAGCTCCCACACAGATAAACAATGACATGGCACATTTAACTATTTACTCCACTATCCTGCTCATGAGTGTTTACTCAGCCATACAAAGGTTTCATGGCTTTAGGGTTGGTTCACATGGACATCTGCCCGGCTTCCAGCAGCGTCTCGTTCGGCGGTGTCGTGTTCGAGCTCTCGGCGGGCTTTCAGCTACATGTAGCATCGAGGGTTGCCCCGTATGCCAGCAAAAATCGTGATCGGAATGCCACATTCGAGTAAATTCCGGTTAAAACCCGGTACAAACGCTCCCATTCACTTGGAATGTAGCCACAGCGTGGCTACACCTATTTTTTGGCTGGAGTGTCAAAGAATGCCCCGGATCTCTTAGGACCCTAGAAACGCCCCTGCATAGTGGTCATCTATAGCCCAATCGGTGGTGGTGCGGTGGAGGTGGGGGCATCAGGCACTAGTATGGGACCTGCTACGGCCGTTTCGCTTGGTCATCCTGCATTCCACTGAATAATGCAGGGGTCCGGACGCTTGAATAATGCAGGGGTCCTGTATTATTCAGCTGATTGGCTGCCATGTGTATGCCGACTGTGAGGGAAGGGGTCAAAGCTTAGCTCCATGATGATCTATAGGGGGTGGGCCGAACACGCTATACGTTCGCCGTTTGCCGCAAACGCGAACTGCAGAAGTTTGCCGGGAACTGTCTGCCGGCGAACTGTTTGGGCTATCTGTAGTGTTTTTGTGGTTATACATGTTATGGGAATAAATATCGTGATAGCCACACTTGTTTTGTGACCTTAACAATATGGGCCTTCAGGCTGTGATGGGTATCATGGCAATGGAAGGGGTGTGAGCATTAAGGGGAGCCCAAGTTTTGCTGGGGGTGGGGGCACATGTTTTGTAGCTAAAACTCTGATAGCATATGAACTTGTAGTGATTTTTTTCCATTTCAAGGGTTTTTAACCACTTCAGCACCACAGGGTTTTTTGCTTAAAAACCAGAGCAATTTTCACATTTCAGCGCTCCTCCTATTCATTCACCAATAACTTTATTGCTACTCATCAGATGTAAATGATCTATATCTTGTTTTTTTTGCCACAAATGCTTTGTGAGGGTGATATTTGCTTTTAGTAATTATGTTATTATCTGTGCATTTTAAAGGGAAAAACGAGAAAAAAAAAGAAAAAATACACTATTTCTCCATTTCTATCCACTATAGTTTTCAAATAAACAATGTTACCATAGGTAAAACCCACACACTGTATTTGCTAATTTGTCCTGGTTATCTTAACATTTAAATAATGTTCCTAGTACAATGTATGGCGATAATATATTAGTTTCTGGTTTGTGTTTTTTGTTTTCTCATTGTACTCTATCAGTAATTAAAAGCCTTTATCTTCATGATTAACAGTAATACACTCTCATGGCATACATATTTTAAAAGCTAAGTCCCTAGGGTAACTATGTATTCTCTTTTCAATGCTGTCACTTTTGTTTTTTTTTTTACAAGTATTTATTTGGCGGTATAGAGTACATGAAAATAACAGTTTTATTGCTTTTCATTCAGTTTTCTGGTAAAAAAAATCACATGACTTATCCCTCAGTTGTCAAACACCACAAAATCTATTCTCTCACTTGTCACGGTTAAAATGATACCCTATATACATAATCAGATAGCTTATTGGGCATACAGCACACTGTTTACCACAAGTACGCCTATCTACTCCCCTGAGCTTCAGATGAAGTTTTGTGGGGAGTAGATAAGCGTAGCAAGGGATTCAAAGTGGTTTTAAACCAATGCATTATCTCTGAAGATAATACAACCAGTGCTGGGCCGAAATTACGCATTAGCATCACTACAAATGCACCGTAAGCGTTACGTGTAAGGTTACGGTATTACGCGTAATTAATTACGCGTAGACCGTCCGTAAGTTACGTTATTGCGCGTAACAAATTACGCGTAAGACAGTAAACTCCCATTGAAATTACACAGTCTGCCGTAATCGCGTAATATTACGCTCCCGTATAATATAAAAAAGCCGCCGACTTTAAGGGTTAATAGCAAAGCCCCCTTAAGTGCTAAGAGCCTCAAATTTGGAGAATATATTAAGGAGATCAGAAGGAATAAGAGGAAATTTTTTTTTTTCAAAAAGACCTTATAGTTTTTGAGAAAATCGATGTTAAAGTTTCAAAGGAAAAATATATACATTTAAAAACCCGCCAACTTTAACGGTTAATAGCAAAGCCTGCTTAAAATGTAGGAACACCAAATTCACAGGGTACATTAAGGGGATCAGTGGGAATAAGAGGAAAACATTTTTTTTCAAAAAGACATTATAGTTTTTGAGAAAATCGATTTTTAAGTTTCAAGGGCAAAAATGTCTTTTAAATGCGGAAAATGTCAGTTTTTTTTGCACAGGTAACAATAGTGTTTTATTTTCATAGATTCCCCCAAGTGGGAAGAGTTTTACTTACTTCGTTCTGAGTGTGGGAAATATAAAAAAAAAATGATGTGGGGTCCCCCCTCCCAGACCTCTTTAACCCCTTGTCCCCCATGCAGACTGGGATAGCCAGAATGCGGAGCACCGGCCGCGTGGGGCTCCGCACCCTGACTATACCAGCCCGCATGGTCCATGGATTGGGGGGTCTCGGAAGGGGAGGGGCAGCCAAGCTTTCCCCTCCCCCTCCGAGCCCTTGTCCAATCCAAGGACAAGGGGCTCTTCTCCACCTCCGATGGGCGGTGGAGGTGGAGGCCGCGATTTCCTGGGGGGGGTTCATGGTGGCATCTGGGAGTCCCTTTTAAAAAGGGGTCCCCCAGATGCCCACCCCCCCTCCCAGGAGAAATGAGTATAGAGGTACTTGTACCCCTTACCCATTTCCTTTAAGAGTTAAAAGTAAATAAACACACAAACACATAGAAAAAGTGTTTTAATTGAACAAAAAACATAACCACGAAAAAAGTCCTTTAATATTCTTAATTAACCATTAATACTTACCTGTCCCTTTAAAAGCCAGTTCCCACGCAATATCCTCGGAAATATACTAATCAGTTACAATGTAACAAAGTTGTTACAATGTAACAACTTTGTTACTTTGTAACACCACCGCACCCGACGTCACTCGCCGCTCACCCGCCGGCCGACGCATACACTCTAAGTCCCCGCCGGCTCCCGCCGTCCACTCCGCCCACACCTGTCACCCATATACATGCTGGCACCCATGGGTGCCAGCATGTATATAGGTGACATGTGGGAGAGGCGGGGAGGGCAGCGGAGCCGGCGGGGACTTAGCGTCCTAAACCCGACAGAGCTCTGAGCTATATAGCTCAGAGCTCTCTAAAGCATCTTTGTATTTGGGCTCCAAGGAGCCCCATTGGTCCTTAGCAGACCAATGGGGTTCCTTCAAATCAGAAGGAACCCCATTGGTCTGCTAAGGACCAATGGGGCTCCTTGGAGCCCAAATACAAAGATGCTTTAGAGAGCTCTGAGCTATATAGCTCAGAGCTCTGTCGGGTTTAGGACGCTAAGTCCCCGCCGGCTCCGCTGCCCTCCCCGCCTCTCCCACATGTCACCTATATACATGCTGGCACCCATGGGTGCCAGCATGTATATGGGTGACAGGTGTGGGCGGAGTGGACGGCGGGAGCCGGCGGGGACTTAGAGTGTATGCGGCGGCCGGCGGGTGAGTGGCGAGTGACGTCGGGTGCGGTGGTGTTACAAAGTAACAAAGTTGTTACATTGTAACAACTTTGTTACATTGTAACTGATTAGTATATTTCCGAGGATATTGCGTGGGAACTGGCTTTTAAAGGGACAGGTAAGTATTAATGGTTAATTAAGAATATTAAAGGACTTTTTTCGTGGTTATGTTTTTTGTTCAATTAAAACACTTTTTCTATGTGTTTGTGTGTTTATTTACTTTTAACTCTTAAAGGAAATGGGTAAGGGGTACAAGTACCTCTATACTCATTTCTCCTGGGAGGGGGGGTGGGCATCTGGGGGACCCCTTTTTAAAGGGGACTCCCAGATGCCACCATGAACCCCCCCAGGAAATCGCGGCCTCCACCTCCACCGCCCATCGGAGGTGGAGAAGAGCCTCTTGTCCTTGGATTGGACAAGGGCTCGGAGGGGGAGGGGAAAGCTTGGCTGCCCCTCCCCTTCCGAGACCCCCCAATCCATGGACCATGCGGGCTGGTATAGTCAGGGTGCGGAGCCCCACGCGGCCGGTGCTCCGCATTCTGGCTATCCCAGTCTGCATGGGGGACAAGGGGTTAAAGAGGTCTGGGAGGGGGGACCCCACATCGTTTTTTTTTTATATTTCCCACACTCAGAACGAACTAAGTAAAACTCTTCCCACTTGGGGGAATCTATGAAAATAAAACACTATTGTTACCTGTGCAAAAAAAACTGACATTTTCCACATTTAAAAGACATTTTTGCCCTTGAAACTTAAAAATCGATTTTCTAAAAAACTATAAGGTCTTTTTGAAAAAATTTTTTTTCCTCTTATTCCCACTGATCCCCATAATATACCCTGTAAATGGTGTTCCTACATTTTAAGCAGGCTTTGCTATTAACCGTTAAAGTCGGCGGGTTTTTAAATGTATATATTTTTCCTTTGAAACTTTAACATCGATTTTCTCAAAAACTATAAGGTCTTTTTGAAAAAAAAAATGTCCTCTTATTCCTTCTGATCTCCTTAATATATTCTCCAAATTTGAGGCTCTTAGCAATTAAGGGGACTTTGCTATTAACACTTAAAGTCGGCGGCTACCTAACATTGATCCATGCGTCAACTTTTCCGCTTGGCAGCATGACCTTACGCATTAATTGCTAGTAGGATTTTACGCGTAAGCCTATAACGTAACAACCTGAATTACGGTATTCTTACGCGTAATTGGGAAGGGCTATGCGTAATTACAGACATGTACCGAAATTGAATGTCTACGCCGTAAGCGTAATTCCGTAATGCGTAATAGCGTAAAATTACGCGTAATGATCCGTAAGCGTAGCTTTTTCCATTACGCCCAGCACTGAATACAACTGCAGCACTTCTGAAAACTAATTAAGGGCTGGATCACACGGGCGCCGGCCCACGTTTCCGCCAGCATTTGGACTTGGCATTAAATGCTTCCATTCAAGTGAATGGGAGCGTTCGTACCGGGTTTTAACTGGCATTTATTCGAATGTGGCATTCCGATCACGATTTTCGCTGGCATACGGGGCAACCCTCGACGCTACATGTAGCTGAAAGCCCGCCGAGAGCTTGAACACGACACCGCCGAACGAGACGCTGCTGGAAGCCGGGCAGACGTCCATGTGAACCAACCCTAAAAGCCATGAAACCTTTGTATGGCTGAGCAAACACTCATGAGCAGGAAAGTGAAGTAAAATAGTTAAATGTGTTATGTCATTGTTTATCTGTGTGGGAGCTGATTGGACCAGATTTATAAGGGTTAATAAGCACACGCTGAGCAGAGAGAAATTAGCAGAAGTTGCCAATTAAATTCTGGAGACCTGTAGTGTTAAAGTGCAAGCCACAGTGAGATAGGCTCTCTTAGACTGGCTTACGCACCTCCCTCCTCTTCCCTAACTACCACACATGTGGAGGATGATGTGATAAGGGGAGGAGTGTGAGCAGTTGACTGTAGCTGTTACTTACAGTAGGCATCATAATCCACCAAGTCTGAACCTCTTACTGACAGGTTTTGGTCTAGTCCATCTCTCATTCTTAGGATTTAAAAGCACTCATTTGAATGGCAGGGGTACAGTACTGCCAGAATAGCGTGCATGTGAGTAGGCAACCTGCCTGGCATATTTGTATAGATCTATTCAAGGAAGTGCTTTTGAAGCAAGTAAAAGAAACTTTAAGAATCCACCTTGAGGAGATGGACTAATCCAAAACCTGGCTGACAGTAAGAGATTCATAGCTTTCAGATTATAATACCAATTAGAAGTGATGGCTACACAGGAAATAGAAAATAAATTACAGTGCATTTACTCTGGGACAAGTGTATGTAGGTGTGCATATGGTTTTTCGATTTTTTGAATTTGGAGTTGTTCTCCATATAAATGAGCTTGTCAAACAGCTTGTGAATTCAGTCCATTTCCTGAAAAGTAAATAGAAGTCCAAACAGCTCAGAAAGAATGAGGCTAGGGCCACAATTGGGGATGCAATTTGTGGGCACTTTTGAAGTGGGCAGTATTCTACATTTGTTCTGCATTCACGCTTGCCTTTTCCACACGTGATTTTCTGCTGTTTTTTGTAATTTTAGTGTAAAATAGCTTTGGAATACATGTCAATCAGCAATGTGTACATTGTGTGGGGGGGAAAGGAAAATGCTGTCCAATTTTAAATTGTGGCAAGAACACAAATGCAAAATGCGAGCAAACTTGAATAATTCTTGAGCGGTCCATTTCAATGACTAATTTCACTGGGCAGTTGATAGAGTTTTAGCACTGGAAAGTTCAAGATGTCCTTACTTCTGTTTCTTTTTCCATTCAGCAAGTTAGATTTGTCACGGCTGCTGTTTAGGAAAGAAGTCTTAAAATAAAACCCTTAAACTGAACATAAAAATGTGAAACTCAGTCTAAAGGTAGCCATACACTGGTCGATTCGCCATTAGATCGACCAGCTGACAGATCCCTATCTGATCGAATCTGATCAGAGAGGGATCGTATGGCTGCCTTTACTGCAAACAGATTGTGAATCGGTTTCAGCCTGAAACCGATCACAATCTGTTGAGCTGCTCCTGCCGCCTGTCTCCCCCCCCCCCCCATATACATTACCTAAAGCTGGCTCCGGGTCCTCTTCTCTGCGCTGCGCCCCGCACCGCATCCCAGCATACACTGTGTCACTCCGTGACCAGGAAGTTCAAATAGAGCGCCCTCTATCTGAACTTCCTGGTCACTGCAGTGACACAGGAAGTTAATGTACGCTGCTATAGAAGCAGGAACAGAGCGGTGCAGCGCGGAGAAGATGCCCGGGAGCCAGCGTCAGGTAATGTATACCTGATCGGATCGGCCGCCGCTAGCGACGCGCTCCCTACCCGCGGGCGATCGACGGTATTTTTTCGCATGGCGCGATCGACGGACCGATCCGATTTTTGGAGGAAATCGGATTGGCGGGTGCGTTTAGCGCGAACAATTGGCAGCAGATTCGATCCCAGTGATCGAATCTGCTGTCGAAACGGCCGCAAATCGGGCCAGTGTATGGCCAGCTTTAGGCCTCTTGAACACTGCAAGTGATTCCGATTCAGATTCCGCTTTTTATTCAGTTTTTACATCCAATTCAGATTCCGATTTGCAGTGTGCAGGGAGCAAACTGAAAATCGGAATCTGATGTAAAAACTGATTAAAAAGCGGAATCTGAATCTGAATCGCTTGCAGTGTACAAGAGGCCTTATATTTAATGCACCTTTATTGGAAAAAAAATCACTCTGCTTTCTTTTTAACCCACTTCTACACATTTATTACATAACATTGATTTTAAAGAGTGTGAAAAACAATAGTCTCTGCTGTTCTGAGGCCGTCGCATAAGGTTGAAATGCTTTCAGTTTCACAGAATGCTCATTTTCCCTTCTTTTCCCTTTCTTTTCTATTTTGTAAAATGAAGTTGGCTGCAGTTGTTTAAGTAAAACTTGATCATGCTTATAAATGTCATTAAATTTTCCATCAGTTGGAATAATCCCAGTACATTTGTTTTGGTAGAAATAAATACCAAGATTTTTATCAGCTTGGCTTTAAACATGCTTCTGCTGCTGCTGATATTTGTGGAGGCCAAATGTTCAGATTGCTGAGAAGACGACACCTCTGTCTTTTCATCGCTGCTCTATATTTGTCTGACGTTAACAGGCTGTGAGCAATTAATTCTCTCTTATCTGCAATATGTAGATTATCTGCACTAAGTTCAGAGCAATCCTAAAGAGGATCACTATCTGCCATTCTTCTGTTTTTAAGCATTCTATGTGGATAAAATCTGCTGTATGGATTATAAATACATACATATAGGAAATTATTACTGTGCTTATGTGTATGGGCAGCACGGTGGCATAGTGTTTAGCACTCTTGCCTTGCAACAATGGGTCCCTGGTTTGAATCCCAATCACAGCACATAGTTTGAATGTTCTCCCTGAGTCTGTCTGTGTGGGTTTCCTCCCACGTCCCAAAAACATACAGTTAAGTTAGTTGGCTTCTACCTAAATTGGCCCTAGACTTTGATACATACACTACATGATATAGGCATATGACTATGATAGGGAGCCCATCTAAGAGACAGTTAAAGAAAACCTGTAACTAAAAAAAGTTCCCCTGGGTGGTACTCACCTGGGGCGGGGGAAGCCTCCGGATCCTATTGAGGCTTCCTCGGTCCCACGGCGGACTCGCTGTGCCCCTTCGAACAGAGGGGATGTAAATATTTACCTTCCCGGTTCCAGCGCAGGTGCAGTATCGGCTCTCCGCTCGGAGATAGGCAGAAATAGCCGATCGCTCTCAGTCTTCTCTACTGCATAGGCGCAAGTCTCTTGCGCCTGCGTAGTAGAGCGGACCCAACAGAGATCGGTTATTTCCGCCTTTCTCAGTGCTGAGAGTCGCAACAGCGCCCCCGCTGGAGCCAGGGAAGGTAAATATATAAAGTCTTGTCAGCCTTGTCGAGGGAGGATTCCGGGACACTTCGGGGGAGCCAGCGCTGGACTGCCTGCAGCTACAGGGGAGGGGGAAGCCTCATTGGGACCCTGAAGCTTCACCCTCCCGAGGTGAGTACCCCCAGGGCAACTTTTTTTTGTTACAGAGTCTCTTTAAGTGCCAAGACAACATACTCTGTACAAAAATGGGGTGATCAGAATCAGAATCAGAATCAACTTTATTCGCCGAGTGCAACAGGTGCCGCACCCGGAATTATTTGTGGACACATGGCAGACATTGATGGTATTGCGAGTTGACAGCATTAGTAGTAGCTACATAGGAATGCAACAGTATAACAGCAGCAATATAGGAGTACGACATAGGAATACAACAGTTAACAGTGACAATATAACAACAACATTGATAGTAACAATAACCAAGCATAGTGTGGCTGAAACAGCCCCATTGTGCAAGAGTAGCGTGATACAATTATAAAACGTGGAACAGTGTGGACTACAGGCATGCACGCATGCTCTCATTCGTTGAGTAGGAGAACTGCCTGGGGGAAGAAGGTGTTTCTGTGCCTGGTGGTTTTGGTGGGGATGGTCCTGTAGCGACGGCCTGAGAGCAGGGGGTCGAAGAAGCCACTGCCAGGGTGGGATTGGTCGTCAGTAATCCTGTTGGCCCTGGACCTCATTCTGGATGTGTGGAGGAGGTCCAGTGGAGGCAGAGGTGACCCGATGATCTTCTCAGCGGTGCTGATTACCCTCTGAAGTTTGTGCTTGTCCTTTGTATTTGCCCCCGAGTACCAGACAATGATGGAGGAGCAGAGGACAGACTCAATGGTGGCCGTGTAGAAGCTAGTCATTAGCTCCCGCGGCATACCAAACTTCCTCAGCTGCCTTAAGAAGAACAGTCTCTGCTGGGCTTTTTTTGAGTTACGGAGGTGTTCACATCCCACCTTAGGTTCTCAGTGATGGTGGTGCCAAGGAACCGTGCGCTGTGTACTCTGGAGACCTCAGTGCCCTCAATGTAGACTGGACGGGGAGATGGGGCATTCCTTCTGAAGTCCACAATCAGTTCCACAGTTTTTGATGCGTTTAGAACCAGTCTGTTGTCTGTGCACCACCTGAGGATCCGCTCAATCTCACTACGATATACAAATTCCCCTTCTTCTCCAATGAGAGCTAGTATGGTGGTATCATCCGCAAACTTGAAGACCTTGACAGAGTCAGCGGATGATGTACAGCTGTTTGTGTACAGGGAAAAAAAAATTGGGGACAGCACACACCCTTGCAGGGCCCCCGTGTTTGTAGTTCTGACCCCAGAGGAGCAGCCGCCGATTCTTACTAGTTGTGTCCTGTTGGTGAGGAAGTCCTTGATCCAGGTGCAGAGAGAGAGGTCCACACCAAGTCGTGCTAGGTTGTCATGCAGAATGTTCGGACAGATGGTGTTAAAAGCGGAACTGAAGTCCAGGAGCAGGATCCTGGCATAGGTGTTAGATTTTTCCAGATGAGCCATAATGTGTGCTAGACTGATATTAATGGCATCCTCCACAGACCGGTTGGCCCTGTAAGCGAATTGCAGGGGGTCCATTAAGGTGGCTGTGTGTCCCTTCAGGTAGGTGAGAACCAGTCTTTCAAAGGTCTTCATGATGATTGGAGTTAGAGCAACAGGTCTGTAGTTATTCAGATCAGTGGCTCCTGGTTTCTTGGGGACTGGGATGATGTCTGATTTTTTGAAGCAGGAGGGGACCTTGCCTAGCGTCAGGGATTTGCTGAAGATGGAGGTGAGGATCGGGGCTAGCTGGCTTGCACATGTTTTCAGGCAGGTTGGAGATATGCCGTCCGGGCCTGAAGCTTTCCTGGTGTTGAGCTTCCGGAGGTGTCGTAAGACATCGGCCTCCTGGACTATCCTCAGTGCCAGGGGGACACTAGCAGCGTGGGGAGATGAAGTGGGAGGAGACTCCCTTGGTGAAGAGATGAGTGCTGGGTCCACAGGATGGGTGGGTTGTTCCTCAAACCTGCAATAGAATTTGTTGAGCTCTTCAGTTAACGCAAAGCTAGGAAGTATGTGTTGAGGAGGGGGCTTGAGGTTAGTGACTGCTCTGAGGCCTTTCCAGACGTCCCGTGGGTTGTTGGACTGAAGATTCAGACTCAGCTTGTTAAAGTAGTCTCTCTTTGCCACCTTCAGCTCACGGTTCAAGGTGTTCCTGGCCACCCTGAACTCCTCTGGGGATCCGGATTGGTGTGCTTCCTCCTTGATTTTTCGGAGTCTCCGCAGCCTGCCGTTGAACCAGGGTTTATCGTTTGGGAAGATTTTGACAGTATTCGTTGGGATGCATGTCTCCTCACAGAAGCTGATATAAGCGGTGATGTTCTCTGTCCATTCGTCTAGGCAGGGTGCCTCCAGGGCTGACCAGTCCGTGCTGTCGAAGCAGGCTTGAAGTTGTCCCTTGGCCTCCTCTGTCCACTTCTTAACAGACCTGACGATCGGCTTTGAGGTTTCAAGGTGCCTCCTGTGAGTGGGGATCAGGTGGATTAGGCAGTGGTCAGAGTTTCCAAGTGCAGCTCGGCGATTAGCCTTGTACGCGTCTTTGAGGACTGTGTAACAGTGGTCTAGGGTATTTTGGTTCCTGGTGGGGCAGGTGATGTGTTGTTTGTACCGGGGCAGTTCCTGGCGAAGGTTTGCTCTGTTGAAATCGCCTAGGATGATGAAGAGGGAGTCCGGGAGGGTTGTCTCCCACAGCGAGATGGTGTCACTGAGTGAGTGCAGGGCATTTCCGACATCCGCATCCGGGAGGATGTAAACCCCTGCGAGGACATAGGAGGTGAACTCCCTGGGTGAGTATTGAGGCCTGCAGTTGATAAGTAGAAGCTCAACATCTGGGGAGCAACATTTGTGCAGGATGGTTATGTCGGAGCACCACGTGGCGTTAATGTAAAAACAGATTCCACCGCCCTTACTTTTCCCTGAAAGATAGTGGTCGCGGTCTGCGCGGAAAAGATTGAAGCCTGGTAGGTTGAGGGAGTTGTCCGGGATGTTATCGTTTAGCCAGGTCTCGGTGAAGCAGAGGACCGGGGAGTTGGACCCTAGCGAGGGTTTTCTGTCAAGTAGCAGAAGCAGCTCATCCAGCTTGTTTGGGAGGGAGCGAACGTTCGCTAGCAGGATGGCTGGTAAGGCTGACCTCAGCCCCTTCCTTTTGAGTCTTACTTGTACGCCCGCCCTCCTCCCTCTAGGCCGGTGGTTGCTCCTGCGGACCAATTTTTTGATGTGGGAGCAGACTGTATCCCACAGGGGCAAAAACTGGGCCTTGGGCTCCCATTCCAGGAGCTCCGCCTTGGTGTAGGTGATGGTGCGCTGGAAGGGTTGGCGTTTGGGACGGGACATCGGAAAATTGCGCGGTGCAAGCAATGGTGTAAGGGGCATTGGCATTACTCATACATCTCCCGTCGAAGCATCAGCAGATCACAAAGCTAGGGTGCATGAACAGGCTAGTGTATCAGTGTAACCATGAACAGGCTAGGGTATCAGTGTAAACATGAACAGGCTAGGGTATCAGTGTAAACATGAACAGGCTAGGGTATCAGTGTAAACATGAACAGGCTAGGGTATCAGTGTAAACAGTCCTGTGAGAACAAATTGGCATTACTTATACATCTCTGCATAACATATAACAGCTCTGGTATAACATATAAAGGCTCTCACATATGACCTATAAAAGAGTGCTAAAGGTGCATGAACAGGTCAGGGTAATGATGTAGACAGTTTTTACCAGTACATGATATAGCATGGAGTAGGAAGCCACAGCAATTACTCACGCCATTTTGCAGTTCACAGTTTCTGGAGGAGGCAGCGTCCCTCATAAGTTTGTTTGTGGCCTCCCAGGAGTTTGGAGCAGGATAAGGGATGGTCACTCACTCCGTGCAGCTGTGAGCGGTCCTGGTCCCAGCCGAGCACGTGTGGGGGAGTAGGCCGCAGCCGACCACGTGGGTTGTAGGTGCCTGGTTGGCCTTGGTCTGCCCCTCCGGGAGGGGGGAAGAAGCTGGACTGCTCCCGTTGGATGCCGCGGGTAGGTGGGGGAGACAGCTTGCATGCGAACCCTTAGGCTGACCTTACGCGAACAGCAGCGTGCGTAGGAAAGCCGGGGTGGGAGCAGTACCTCGGGCCGCGATGGTGGGGGACAGCTTGCGGGAGGTCTGCGGGACCTATGGGCAGCGGTGGAACTGCGGCGGCAGCCGGGGTGGAAGCAGTACCTCTGACCGCGATGGTGGCGAACAGCCTGCGGGAGGTCTGCTGGAGGAGCTGCGGCGGCAGCGGAAGACAGCCGGGGTGGAAGCAGTACCTCAGGCCGCGATGGTGGGGAACAGCCTGCGGGAGGTCTGCGGGTCCTATGGGCAGCGGTGGAACTGCGGGCGGCAGGCGGTGAGGACGGAGGACCATGGGCGTGAGGGTGGAGGGCAGCGGCCGGATCGTACTCCAAGTAGCTGTGCTGTTTTGTCCGGGGGGGGGGGGAGCAGTAGTGTCCTGTGACGGACCCGCTGTGTTGAAGGTCTCCGACGTCTGGTTGGAGTGGCTTCCTGGGTGGCTGGACTTTGAGGCAGCGGCGGCAGGTATTTGTCCGGCGGGCTGACGGATCACTTGTGCGCTAGCTTTGGTGGTTGCCCTGTGTCTCCTGTATGGCCGGAGAGCGTTGGTCATCTTCAGGGTAGCCGGAGCATGGTGCTTGCAGGCCGGGGGTTCAGAGGCCCGGTCCTCACTAATTGTCTATATCTAATTGTCTAGCCGATCTAATGTGAACAAACTAAAAACAAACAAGCTAAAAACAACAAACAACTAAAACTATCATTCCTAAGTAGCAGGAGTAACAAAAAAGTAGCAGAAGTAGCAGAAAATTCGGAGTTGCCGGGAGCCAGTGTGTCCGTGGCTGCCTCTTACGGCGCCATAGTCAAAAATGTGAAATATTTCTCTAATGATTTTAGCCCAGTTATTATTATTGGCATATACAGTAGACTTACTGTCCGAAAAAAACGTTCACTCCAATGGATTTAGCAAAGCAAATTGACTGGGGTTGCTGTAGTTGATCAGGTCGGGGTTCAGCAATGCTATGTGCTCACAGAATGAGGTCAGCTGGCTACCTAAATATAATAAATGGCCAGGTTATTCCATCATTGAATTTCTTCTTCCCTGATGGCATGGTCATATTGCAAGATGACAATACCAGGCTGTGTCATGTTCCGATTGTGAAGTAGTCATCTTCACACATGGATTGGCCACCAAGAGTCCAGAACTTAACCTCATTGAGAATCTTTGGGATGTGCAGGAGAATAATTTGCACAGTGGTCTGATTCTCCCATCATCTATCTCAACAACATCTTCTTGGCGAAAAAGATATACAACTCTGGGTGTATATACTGTAAATGGTGTGACATTGAATACGTTTAATAAACCAAGAAATGCTATAAGAAAATCAACTAATATGTGCCATAACAAAATCTAAATAAGTAAATCAATGGCCTGCCAGGGATGTAGTGCAGAGCCCACCAACGAATAGGAAAACATACAGTACATGCATGTCCCTATTCCTTTCACTGGACTGATTATATCTCCTGATGTTTGGAGAGCCACTATAGCCCACAGTTTTCTTAACATCACAGTAGGATTTGGTGGTCAGGTGGGATGCTTGCTGTGTGTCTAAAGGTGGCTGTCATAGCTGAATAACTATCTGATCCATAAATAGTGGTCAGAATGTAAAGATTTGTATTTATCAATCACGGCATATTAGCAATGCAATTTTATTGTCAAACGCAACACATCAGTGTGAAAGTAACCTAAAAGTTCAAGAAAGCAAGGTGCTTTAAAGAGGAACTCCAGTGAAAATAATGTAATAAAAAGGTGCTTCATTTCTACAATAATTATTTATAAGTGATATAGTCAGTGTTTGCCCATTGTAAAATCTTTTAAATCCCTGATTTACATTCTGACATTTATTACATGGTGACATTTTTACTGCTGACAGGTGATGTAGCTGCTGCATGCTTTTTTGACAGGTGAAAACAGCTGTAAACAGCGATTTCCCACAAAAACAGCTATTTCCCACAGTGCAACAAGGTTCACAGACAGGAAACTGCCAGGAGTACCACGGTCCTCAGAGCTTCTTGTGGGAGGGCTTTCACCACAATATCAGCCATACAGAGCCCCCTGATGGATGGTCTGTTTGTGAAAAGGAATAGATTTCTCATGTGAAATGGGGTATCAGCTACTGATTGGGATAAAGTTCAGTTCTTGGTCAGAGTTTCTCTTTAAGTTTAATAGTGACTATTGTTAATGCCGATGAAGACTGCCCTGGCCAAGAGTTTTGAGTGAATCCAGCGTATCTATGACAGCAGCCCGACGTCTGCTAAAGAGTGATCCCCAAATTTTCAGAGGCGTATCTAGAGGGGTGCAGGCATTGCTTGTGCCATGGGCGCCCCAGCACCAAGGGCGCCATGCCTGCTCCTATGCTGTGCTGCCATGCTTACCCCGGTGCTGCGCCCCCTTGCCTGCCCCCATGCTGTGTCCTGATGCCTGCCCCTGTGCTGCGCCTCCTTGTCTTCCCCATGCCTCCCCGTCACTCAGACCTCATATCAGATTCACTCTGTCATCTAGGGAACATGGCTACTTATGTATGCAGGGCACACTTGGCTTATTCTTAAAAAAAGAGGACAGAGAGGGAATAAGAAGAGCTATTCCAAGTAATGTAGCTTCAGCAATATCCCAAGCCAAAAAACACAAGCAACCATAACACACGTATACTAGAAAGGATGTTGTTTTTAGGGGAAGGGGGCTCTGACCGGGGGGGGGGGGGGGGCGCAATTTCCGTGTTTGCCATAGGCTCTATATGACCCAGATACGCCCCTGCCCAAATTATTGTTCTCCCCAGAGCCCACCCACAGTAAACTGTTCCCCCTTATGCAGCTCCTTTTCCCTCCGCCCCTTTCTCCATAGCAACAGATGCATCATTAGCCTGGAAGCTAGCAACGCGTCTGTACAGCATTGGCCCTGCACTGTCAACCGGGGGATCGAGTCCACCTAATCCCTGCCGGGTGACAGAAGTCCCTTGGTGTGCATGAGGCTTTACTGACAGGATCTGGCCTGTTATTTCTGCTCAGTGCTCACAGAGACTTTCAAATGTCTTTTCTTTTTAAAAGCAATTTGTGCATGACAGTGGCACCGCAAAGGCCAACTGCTAAAATAGTGCGCACAAAAGTAGACGGGTTGCCAGAAGCTTTCTATAGGTTCTTACCAAAGAATGCTTTTAAAAATAATAAAGAAGACCTTGATAATTGTACTAGCAGTTGTTTACAGTTCATACAACTCCTGACATGAGCTGAGGTAATGCAGTATTTCCACGGAAATACTGATTTCCGATCAGAGATGCGGAGATTGCAATTCTGCAAAATCCAAATCGGAATAATTAAAGGCCACACCGCAATCATGTCCCAAAAGAATATCAGAACATCAATTCACTTTTTTTCCTAAGTTTTCTCTGAGGTTATACAGTGTTTTTACACCTAGAGTTCAGCGTGCGGGTTAGCGAGTGTACAGGTTTGCATGCGTAATAGTAAAGTTTGTGTGCATTAACTTTCCCTGTTTCTTATCAATAAAATGCCCTTCAAGTAGGGATTTCGTGAACATAGAATTTTCTGTTCGCAAACGGCGAACGCAAACTTCTGCAAATGTTCGCGAACAGGCGAATCTGGCAACACCCCCATAGACTTCAATGGACAGGCAAATTTTAAAACCTACAAAGATTGTTTCTGGCCACAAAAGTGATGGAAAAATAGTTTCAAAGGGACTAACACCTGGACTGTGGCATGCCAGAGGGGGGTCCATGCAAAAAAGTCCCACCAAAAATTATGGAGTTAAAGCAAAGTCGGGTTTTAAACCCTAAAGGGCAGACATCACATTATGCACAGCTCTGGGTGTCAATGGGCTGTGGAGTGTCACAAACAGGGAAATGCAATCAGAATACAGTGAAATAATAATGCACTGGAGTTGTTCTGTGCCTGCAACTTAATGAGGCAACAGCAATAGGGAGCTGGGAAAAAAGGGCGCATGCCGCTAGTGTACAAAAAGGGCGCCGCCATTCACTCCCATAATAAATAGCGTTTAATGGGCGCCGGGTAGGAAAAAAGGGCGCCGGAGCTAAATTAAGTTTATAAACGGCGCCAGGAGCTAAATAAAGTTTACAAACGGCGCCCGGAGCTGTTTAATGATTTATAACTGAACTTGTGGTGATTTACGTTTATAAAATGCACCCGTGCCGAATAACGTTTATGAAAATACTAAACATATTTATCTTATTTAAATAATTAAAACATTATTTAAAGTTTTATCCCTTACTGTTTGTAAAACATTATTATTCACAAAATAAAGCGATCAGTACGTAACGTAAATTGCAAAATATTTTTTTAATCCACAATTAGTAAAACATAATTATCCACATAATAAAGGGGGGTCTTAGGTTTAGGCACCAACAGGGGGGTCTTAGGTTTAGGCACCAACAGGGGGGTCTTAGGTTTAGGCATTAACAGGGGGGTCTTAGGTTTAGGCATTAACAGGGGGGTCTTAGGTTTAGGCACCAACAGGGGGGTCTTAGGTTTAGGCACCAACAGGGGGGTCTTAGGTTTAGGCACCAATAGGGGGGTCTTAGGTTTAGGCACCAAGAGGGGGGTCTAGGGGTTAGGGGTAGGTACAGGGAGGGTTACTTAGGCACCAACAGGGGGGTCTTAGGTTTAGGCACCAACAGGGGGGTCTTAGGTTTAGGCACCAACAGGGGGGTCTTAGGTTTAGGCACCAACAGGGGGGTCTTAGGTTTAGGCACCAACAGGGGGGTCTTAGGTTTAGGCACCAACAGGGGGGTCTTAGGTTTAGGCACCAACAGGGGGGTCTAGGGGTTAGGGGTAGGTACAGGGAGGGTTACTTAGGCACCAACAGGGGGGGTCTTAGGTTTAGGCACCAACAGGGGGGTCTTAGGTTTAGGCACCAACAGGGGAGTCTAGGGGTTAGGGATAGGTACAGGTAGGGTTCTGTGTAAGAGTAGGCTTAGGTATAGTTTTAGTAAAATTTTAGTAATAATTACTAATGTATTACAACACTTATTACGAACGTAGTTATATTTATATCATCTTTATAAACAATATTTTCAGATTTTATTATAAGAACAAACCATAAATGACGGTTATTCACAATAATATACAATTATAACAATTAAACATATATTATTGGTTTTTTTATAAACGTAATTATAAGTTTAACTTTTGAAACAGGGAAGATTAACGTTTTCACAATTTCCGATTTCATAGACATTATTTAATGATTTATAATTTTGTTAAACATTATTTGTAAACGAAATATAGCACACTATATTTATAAACCCTATTAATGATTAATTATTATTTAGAGTTTACACCCCGCGCCCTTTTTGTCCAGGCGCCCTTTTTGTACGTACGCCAGCAATAGTGTGCACACAGCTCTGGGTGTCAGTGGGTTGTGGAGTGTCACACACAAGAAAAAAAAAAACACAGGAGACAGATGTGCTAGCCCTTAATAGGGCTGTTTGGGATGCTTTCACAGCAAGCAAGGAACAAGAACACAGGCCTAGCTAATGCTTTCCCTACCTATCTGCTGCAAGTCTGTCCCTGCTCTCACTAACAGTCAGCAGCCAACAGAGAGAGAATCCAATATGGCCACCGCAACTGCTTTATGATAGTGGGTGGGGGGTCCAGGAGGGGTGCTAGCTGATTGGCTGCCACGTGTCTGCTGACTGTGAGGTAAGGTTCAAAGTTTAGTTCAATGATGATATATAGCGGGTGCAGAGAACACGCCAAATGTTCGCTATTCACCGCAAATGCAAACAGCTGATGTTCGCAGAATACTGCTCGACGGCGAACTGTTCGGGCCATCTCTACCTTCAAGTCACCAGCAAGGAAGAAAATATTTTTGGAAAGGGTAGTGGTAGGTTGGCACTACAGTCACCGACATACGTGCTGAGCTGTACACAGTATGGGTATCCCATGTGTTCTTTATGGTGTCTGTTCACAGCGTGCTCTAGCAAAAATAGTCCATAATTGTCATCAGTAGGGAAAGGAATCAGCTGGCACTGCTGCGCTGTACAAACATTTATTGATAAAAAGGATGCATCAAAGGTGTAGTGGAACCATCACAAACATTGAAGCATAAAACATACCATTACGGCCATTTCGCACAATTCTGTGCTTCTACGGGGGCTGTACAGCCTCCATAGAAGCACAGCATTGTGCGAAACGTCCGTCAGGCTCCTCTGTACCCTGCACCCACCGCACAACCACGTGTCTCTGCACAACGTAATGGTATGTTTTATGCTTCAATGTTTGTGATGGTTCAACTACACCTTTAATGCATCCATTTTATCAATAAATGTCTGTACAGCGCAGCAGTGCCAGCTGATTCCTTTCCCTACTGAAGAAAATATTTTTGACAATACTTCTCAACTACTTTTTGATACTTTTTTAATTGCAGATTGCTGAAAATGTATTTTAAACACGAGATTATAAATCCTACGAGAAAAAAAGTGAATTGAACAAGGGCCATAGTGTGAAAGGAGCCTGCGGAGGAGAGGTCATGTACAACAAATTGCTAATGCCATAAAGTGAAGGATTTAAAAAAAAAAAGGTCAGTTGTTGTTAGTTAAGCTGGTATTTATTGTTACATTCAAGCTTGAATAGTTGTAGCAGCGGAGGTTCATTATTCGCCATTCTTTCTGGTCGAGAGAGGAGGGAAGCAGAGATTATGCATGCAATGCTTGTCTGGGGCTGAGAAACCATGGTTACTGATCTACTTAAAGATTCACTAGCATGTTCTATATTCCATGCCTGGTAAGGGCCTGCGATGACATTGTGTGTGAATGATAGCTTCGTAAGTCGCCTATTGCCATCATAAACAGGTGTTGCTTGCAGAAAGGTTGTCAGATGTATCTGTCACTCTTAGAACCTATCATTTATTTATCTAGGAACCCGTGTTCAGCGTATAGTGCTCTTTCTCAGCAAAGCTTAAAGGGGACAAGAACATTTGGTACTTTGTGCTTAAATGGTCACATAAAGGTGACATTTTAAGTTTTTCTCTTTCAGGCCGATGTGATGTTAAATGGCATGGGCCCTTATTCAATTCACATTTTCTACTGAGTTGTCTCCTAGATCCTTTTTCATCTTCTGTTTAAAATAACGTTTCTGCACTCTGTATTGAACACTTAGGTGAAAAAGTACTGTCAAAAGTATTTTGTGTATTTTGTTGCTTGTTGGTGGCTTAAAGAGAATCTGTACTCTAAAATTCTTACAATAAAAAGCATACCATTCTATTCATTATGTTCTCCTGGGCCCCTCTGTGCTGTTTCTGCCACTCCCTGCTGCAATCCTGGCTTGTAATCGCCAGTTATAGGCAGTGTTTACAAACAAAAAACATGGCTGCTAACTAGCATGTGATAGGCTGAGAGAAGCTCAGTCTGTGACTCATACAGAGCCTGGAGGGGGTGTGGAGTAGTGTTGGGCGAACAGTGTTCGCCACTGTTCGGGTTCTGCAGAACATCACCCTGTGCGGGTGATGTTCGAGTTTGGCCGAACACCTCATGGTGTTCGGCCTTTTTAGTTCGGGTTCGCCCGAACAGCTCGATGCCCAGCCGAACAGGCCGAACAGGGCCCCTGTTTGGCTGAACAGGGCCCTGTTCGGCCGAATACTGCCCCCCTATGGGGTCGCAGGCATAAGGGGGGAGCATGCCTCGGTCGCGGGGGGGGTCGGAAATTCCCCCCACCCCCTCCGCTAGCGCTCTCCCCTCTGCCCGCTTCCCCATACAAAAATTTTCCGTAAAGTTCAATAGTACCTTCAGTGGCTGGCCTGGCTGGCACTGTGGTGTGAGTGAGGAGGAGGAGGAGGAGTCCGAGTAGGATGCGTTGAGGCCGGGCAGCGGGCGGTTCAGCGGTAGTACCCTTATGGTACTTCCGCCCTTTCTCTGACCTCACGTTCTCTACGTGATGACGCATACGAGGGTACGCGTGACGCGTACCCTCGTATGCAGAGGACGTGAGGTCAGAGAAAGGGCGGAAGTACCACAAGGGTACTACCGCTGAACCGCCCGCTGCCCGGCCTCAATGCGTCCTACTCGGACTCCTCCTCCTCCTCACTCACACCACAGTGCCAGCCAGGCCAGCCACTAAAGGTACTATTGAACTTTACGGAAAATTTTTGTATGGGGAAGCGGGCAGAGGGGGGAGCGCTAGCGGAGGGGGTGGGGGGAATTTCCGACCCCCCCCCCGCGACCGGGGCATGCTCCCCCCTTATGCCTGCGACCCCATAGGGCCCCCAAAAGCGGGATGTTTGGGTGAGTTCGGGGTTCGGGCCGAACATGCCGAACATCTGGCCCATGTTCGGCGAACGGACCCGAACCCGAACATCCAGGTGTTCGCCCAACACTAGTGTGGAGAGGGTGTGTAAATCTTCTACCTAACACAGCAGAGCAGCACATTTCTGCCTGAGCCGACAAAGCTGACAAAGGAAACAAGATTAGATTGTATAATAGAGATAATACAGCCACTGTACAACTAGGAAAGGCTGCAGTAAGACAGACCACATTAGAACAGGTATAGAAACGTATATGATAGAAGAAATAAGGCTGAACATTTTGTTACTGAGTCTCTTTAAAGGATACCCGAGGTGACATGTGACATGATGAGATAGACATGGGTATGTACAGTGCCTAGTACACAAATAACTATGCTGTGTTCCTTTTTTTTCTTTCTCTGCCTGAAAGAGTTAAATATCAGGTATATAAGTGGCTGACTCAGTTCTGACTCAGACAGGGAGAGACTACAGTGTGACCCTCACTGATAAGAAATTCCAACTATAAAACACTTACCTAGCAGAAAATTGCATGTGAGAGCATGTAAGAGATAAAAAGGGTCAATAGTTCATATATTTTAGCTCTGGCATAATTCAATGAATGTGTCATTGAGCAAAAACAATAAAACAGTTAAAACTTAAAAAGTAGATTTAAACATAAAATAAAACTGTGGAATATCTTAAGAAGTATTTTTTAGGAGAAGGAAGATAGATACAATCATTTATTTCATTAGTTTATTTTTCAGGGAATACCTGAAAACTGAAATCTTTCATTCAGCAACTAACTAAAGCTACAGTATTCTTCCAGAAGCCACAACCACTGAACTTATTATTGACAGGGTTCACCGCCTACCCAAGCCCGCGTACTTACCACCCCATTTACCTAGAGATGTAATTGTCCGTTACCTTTGCTACCATGTCAAAGATAATCTCTTGCCTTATATCTGGAAAAAAGGCGCACTTTCTTACCCTTTTGACAAAATTAAAGTGTTTGCGGATTTATCCCAGCACACCCTAAACCAACGCAAAGAACTACATCCAATTACTAAAAAAAAATTGAAAATCTAACTTCAAGATGACTCCTTTAACGCAACTCAGATCTCCTCATTATCCAAGATTAAACAGGATTGGCGCACACTACTTCCATAAAGCTGAGGCTAGACTTTCTCCGGCCAAATGGTGATAATTCAGATCTTATACATCTTTGTACCTTTTTGGGTTCTTACCTGCATCCCCCCCTCCTCTACACACTGCTGACTGGAATCCTGTCTGCCCTATCAAGAGAGTAGCTCATTTTTCCCAAATCCCTACAAATGTATGCTTCCATGGGTTCTTTCTATACCCCGTGTTGAAATCTCTAATTACAACTGTTCGGTTTCATTCACTTACAAGGTTACGGTAACTATTACTTATACATTTGTTGACTAATTCGAAATCTCATTTGTGGATATACATAACCCTCTCCAGCTCTCCTTTCTAGCTGAACCACCTGCACTTTTTCTCAGATTGATGTATGCCTGTTATATCTGACAACTCTATTGAATATCTATACTAACTTTAAACTAACCTGGCATTAAAAATTACCTCAATAAATGTTTAAATGGATTTAATTCCCACTGCATAAGAAATCTACTGTGGAATTAAATCAAACAACACAAATCACAAGTAATTTTCGCACAAGAGACCCATCGTGTGGAAAAAGATACCCATTTATGCTCTAACAAACTATTCCCATTTATCTACCATAGTACATTTACAAAAATAAAAACTGGTGTTTCTGATGGCATTCCACAGAGACCTCCAAGTAAAAAACCTCTGAATTTATTACTGATACTAATGGGACATACATCATTCTCATTGGCCCTAACAATGCCCAACTCTCCTTTTTAAAAAAAAAAATTGCAAAGGTAAAGTCAGTCCAAAAAGGCTATTTGTTAATTAATGGCAATTTTAATGCATGCCCATCATATTCGGAATCAACTACCAAATTTTGTCACCGATCAATTGCCATTGAAAAACAGGTGCACTGGCATGATCTCTATGATCCGTGGCAGATTCTAAACCCATCAGCCCATGGCTATACCTATTTTTCACACGTCCATAAAATTTATTCCAGAATTGACTTTTTCCTAACTGATAAAATACTTCTGCAAAAGGTTTTAGACTCCTCAATAAGCACTATATCACGGTCAGACCATGCGCCGCCAATCCATATAACAATAGAGGATAAATTATCGGTCTCCAAACCTTTTTTTTTGCAGACTGAATACCTCCCTACTTTCAGATAACTCTTTCAAAGAAATACTTTGCAGAGACATACAAAACTTTATACATTTAAATCGCACCCCTGATATGAGCTTAGCCATAGTGTGGTCCACACTAAAGGCATTTTCAAGGTATACTAATAAGACAAGGTTCCTTTATTAAAAGGGAGAGATCTGAAAATGTAAATCTCTATTGGAACAAATACAAAGTCGAGAAAAACGTCATAAATAAAACCCCAACACTTAACTGGAGAAATAACTTTTCCATTTTTTATGACACAATTTAAACGATCTATTACAATCCAAATATGAGTACCTAAGACAGAGGTTGACATTAAACTTTGACTCTCAAAGCAACAAAGCAGGAGCTTATCTAGCTAAAATTCTGAAACAGAAAAAAGTCAAAAATAAAATCCACTCCATAAAATTTCCTGTTACTAATCAAATAATAATAAACCCTAAACAAATTGCCGACACATTCTGCGATTTTTACGACAAATTATATAACCTTCAAATGGACAAATCCCTAATCCATCCTACTGAAGACACCATCTCTACATTCTTACAATCGGCTACCTGTCAGGTTTTGTAAATGTCGTGCTGGAGAGTTTTATAAAATAACTGCAACTGCTCTACCTGTATAATTACAATATATCATGATAGAACTTGTTGCTCTCTCTCTTGATGGTATTTACTCTTCTTTCTATGCTAATTGTACCACTATACAGTTGTTCTATATTGTAAGCTTGTTCATTTAAAACAATAATACATGGTTTATGGTAAAAAAAAAAATAAGCCTTCCCCCTCAAAAGAAACAAATCTTCCAAAGACTATCCTAACTTATAAGCAGGGGTGTATCTGGGTCACATAGAGCCTATGGCAAACACGGAAATTGCGCCCCCCCCCCCCCCCCCCCGGTCAGAGCCCCCTTCCCCTAAAAACAACATCCTTACTAGTATACGTGTGTTATGGTTGCTTGTGTTTTTTGGCTTGGGATATTGCTGAAGTTACATTACTGGGAATAGCTCTTGTTATTCCCTCTCTGTCCTCTTTTTTTAAGAATAAGCCAAGTGTGCCCTACATACATAAGTAGCCATGTTCCCCAGATGACAGAATGAATCTGATCTGAGGTCTGAGTGACGGGGAGGCATGGTGAAGACAATGAGGCGCAGCACAGGGGCAGGCATCAGGACACAGCATGGAGGCAGGCAAGGGGGCGCAGCACCGGGGTAAGCATGGCAGCACAGCGTAGGAGCAGGCATGGCGCCCTTGGTGCTGTGGTGCCCATGGCACAAGCAATGCCTGCACCCCTCTAGATACGCCTCTGCTTATAAGACAATTTAAGACTACTATCATTTATTAACTGCATGCTTACCACTGAAATACCTTGTGTTTTACCTCACTTTATGCATTTACCTCATGTTTTACCTCATGTTTTACCTCATGTTCGGAAATTCTTTCAGAATTGCTAAAAAAAGAGAGGAAATTACCGCATGAGGTATTTTACCTCCAAAAAAAATATTTACCTCACATAGCTACCAGAATTAAGGCCACTGTATTCTCCTCCTGACATGCCTAGATGTGGCCATTGTACCCAGTACCCCACCAATCCACACAGTAAACAACTTTGATGTCATGTCTTATCTACTCCAAAGTACCAGGACAAGGAAATGGGGGTTGGAGTTTTTATTGCCTCGGTGTGGAACAGTAGCAGCCTATGGCTGTGATATTGAAACTCCTTTCCTGATTGACAGAAGGGGCACCCACAGTCATCCAAAGTTCTACAACCTATCCGTTTCCTAGATTATTCGGTTGCACAGGAAATGACATCACTGCGTACACCTGTCAAAGTTGATTGGAGGGACATTCGGCAGTGATGACCAGATCTTGCCACCTTAGATTACATGTGTCGAACTCCAGGCCTGGAGGGCCAGATCCATGCCAGTGTTTAGGATGGACTGAGAAAGACAGGAATGTGTTCTACCTGATGGACCGCACCCTTCCTGATTCAGACCCATCAATTCATTTGAGCTGTATCAAAAATACGTGAGGATCTCGGCCCTCGTTGGACCGGTTTGACATACCTGCCTTAGATAGTCCAATTCAATATCTGGATGAATATTGGAAGCAAATTAGTTATGGTATGCATGTGCCTAGGTTAGAAAGGGGAGGTATCGCTCTCCTAGGGCCAGATCCAATTCACTTTTTCTCCTACGTTTTCTCCTTGGTGATATTTTTACTAGTGATGATCATAATCTGCTAACTATGATTACGTAAAATTACGAGTACATTTTTCGGAATTACGCCTGTACATGATTACAGATTCATAATACAATTGAATTTGTATAATCCTCCTTAACCACTTGAGGACTGCAGGGCTAAACGCCCCTAGTGACCAGGCAATTTTTAGCTAAATTGGCCACTGCAGCTTTAAGGCCAAGCTGCAGGGCCGCACAACTCAGCACACAAGTGATCCCCCCCCCCTTTTCTCACCACCAACAGAGCTCTCTGTTGGTGGGGTCTGATCGCTCCCCCCATGTTTATTTTTTTTAAAATAAATATTATTGTTTTGTTTTTTTTTGTTAAAAACCCCTGTTTCTTTAAGTTTATTCCCTTCCCCCAGCCAGCCAATTATGGCGATCGGCTGTCATAGGCTTCTGCCTATGAGAGCCGATCGCTCTCTTGTCCCCCATGGGGACAGCCGTGTCACACGGCTGTCCCCAGTGCAGCGCTGCTGCTCATCGCAGCGCTGCACAGAGTAAATAGACGGCGATCACGCCGTCTAACAGTCTCCCGAGCGGCAATAGCCGCTCGGAGACTGAAGGCGGGGCGGAGCTCCGCCCCCCGAGCATGAGATGCGCGCGCACCATGCGCGCGATCTCATGCAAAACAGAGCCCCAGGACTTTACGCCAATTGGCGTTAGGCGGTCCTGGGGCTGCCGCCGCGGCCACACCTGCTGGCGTGACGCGGGCGGCAGAAGGTTAATTACGCATGAATTTACACATAATTTATGCGTAATTGTGTACCAACTTTGTGCAAAGCACCCATACATGCTATTGCTACCAAAATTGCTACACACAGTATGTTAAGGAGAAAAGTGGGTACAAGTCAAAAAAGTAATTTTTCCAAAATACCTTATAGTTTTTGAGAAAATGGATTTAAAAAATACAAAGAAAAATGGTACCCAGAAAAATGACTTTAACTACTTTAACACCCCAGGACCGCCTAATGCAGATTGGCGTAAAGTCCTGTGGGCCTGTTTTGAAGGAGATGACGCATCTCTGCTTGGTAGGCGGAGTTCCGTCACGCCTTCAGTCCTGCAGTGGCAATCGCCGCTAGAAGACTGTTAGACGTCGAAACCGCCATCTAACTACCCCATGCAGAACTGTTGGTGGGCAGAAAAGGTGTGTGTGTGTGGGGGCGGGGGGTGCGGGGGTAATCACTTGTGTGCTGAGTGGTACGGTCATGCAGCGAGGCCTTAAAGCTGCAGTGGCCCTTTTTGTAAAAAAAAATGGCCTGGTCCCTAGGGGAGGGGTAAAGCCTGAAGTGCTTAATAGCCCCCCCCCCCTGCAAAATGCTACCATATAGCCCCCGTGGACCGCAGAATCCCATGTGGGTCACATGACTGGGAGCCAGCGAATGGCAGCAGGGAGTGTTCTGCTGTGAAGCAGCATCTAGAAGCAGGAAAAATGACACATGCTTCTGCACACACTTTTTATGAGCAAACAGGGAGGATTTTTTGCTAATTGGCTGCACTTGCGGTTGGAATGAGGGAGCAGGAAGGGCCCCCAAAACCTCTTGGCCCCCTGCAATGGTGGGGGTTGCAGGGGTGATAGCTACGCCCATGCCTTAAGGTAGAGTTCTACCTAATGCATGTAAAGATCCATTAGGTAAAGCCTCCTGTTCCCTGAGTTTCAGGTAATAGATTTGACACATGCATATAATTTACAAACATATCCCTGATAGTCGTGTAAAAGGCGTAAGATCTGCAGCGAGTGAATGCAGTTAGCCTATGGCTGCAGAGCGATAAGTCACTGTCTGATTTAGGATCCTGCTTGCATCATACATCAGGCCCTTTGTTGCCAATAATGACATCTCTGACTAAATATCCCTATTTTCTGCAAAGCAAAAACATTCATCAATGCCACAGCTTGTTTTCATATACAGGAGAATGCTGCTGTAATTGCAATATGTGCTGTTGATGAGATTCTATTGATCACTTTGCAGTTGCTCAACATTTGTATAAAGCAGACTGGGAAAAGCATAAAACATGCAGTTTGCGTTACAGTACATTTTTACTGCGGACTTTTCAACTGCGCATTAATTTAATAAACCTAAATGAAAGAATGAAATCAATGTGTTAATGTTAGAGAAATGTATTTGTATTTATATTATTAGATTCATGCTTCCCATTTTTCTCATTGCATCTTATGCCTGGACCTTAAAGAGAAACTCCAACCTAGAATTGAACTTTATCCCAATCAGTAGCTGATACCCCCTTTTACATGAGAAATATAATGCTTTTCACAAACAGACCATCAGGGGGCGCTGTATGACTGATTTTGTGCTGAAACCCCTCCCACAAGAAGCTCTGAGTACCGCGGTACTCTGGGCAAACTGCCACAATGTAACAATGTTCACAGACAGGAATTAGCTGTTCACAGCTGTCTCTAACAGCCAAAACAGCTACATAACCTGCCCACAGTAATAATGTCACCATGTAATAAATGTCAGAATGTAAATCATGGAGAGGAAAGATTTTACAATGAGCAAACACTGCCTAAATCATTTATACATAATTATGGTAAAAAATGAAGCACTTTTTTTACTACATTATTTTCACTGGAGTTCCTCTTTAATAAAGGCATTGCTTAAATAGAGATGTGGCGAACAGAGAATTTTCTGCTCCCAAATGGTGAACGCGAACTTCTGCAAAATGTTCGCGAACAGGCAAACCGCCATACTCTTCAATGGGCAGGCGAATTTTAAAATCTACAAAGACTGTTTCTGGCCACAAAAGTGATGAAAAAATTGTTTCAAGGGGTCTAACACCTGGACCGTGGCATGTAAGAGGTGATCCATGCCAAAAGTCCCACCAAAAATTATGGAGTTGATTGACGCAAAGATGGTTTTTAAACCCTAATGGGCAGAAATCACATTATGCACAGCTCTGGCCATCAGTGGGCTGTGGAGTGTCTCACACACAGAAATGCAATAGTACTATCAGAATACAGTGAAATGATAATGCACTGCAGTGGTACTGTTCCTGCAACTTAATGAGGCAACGATACAGCAGTAGTGTGCTCTGGGTGTCAGTAGGCTGTGGAGTGTCACAAAAAAAAAAAAAAAAAAAAAAAAAAACAGGAGACCGATGTGTTAGCCCTCAATAAGGCTGTTTGGGGTGTTTTCACTGCAAGTGAGGAACAAGAACACAGGCCTAGCTAATGCTTTCCCTGCCTATCTGCAGCAAGTCTGACCCTGCTCTCACTAACAGTCAGCAGCCAGCAGAAAATTCATCCAATATGGCTACTGCAACTGCTTTTTGATAGTGGGGTGGGGGTTCAGGAAGGGGTGCTAGCTGATTGGCTGCCTTGTGTCTGCTGACTGTGAGGTAAGGGGTTAAAATATAGCTCAACGATAATGTATAGGGGGCTAAACAAGCACGCCAAATGTTCGCTGTTCACCTCGAATGCGCACAGCCGATGTTTGTAGAATACTGCTCACCGCCAAACTGTTTGGACCATCTCCATGCTTAACCTATTTTGGTTTCTGGACGTAGAAACTACGTCCTGGAACCATGCGCGCTCCCGCGGCCGATCGCGCGCGTACGCACGCATGCTCCCGGCCCGCGGTTCGTTAGCCAGGCAATCAGTGTATCGGGCTACGGTGCCCGATCACTGATTCCTCTCCCCCGCTGAAAAAGCGACAGCTTCTCTCGGAAGCTGTGCCTTTTCATGTCTGTTCCCTCCCCGATGTGTCACTCTAAGCGTGTGTTACGCTTAGAGTGACGTCATGTAAACAAACTCATGGCCGCCATCTTGTGGCCAAAAAGTAATACTACAACTGAAAATAAAAAAAATGAAAATCAACACACATTTACATTACAAACCTATTGTTTACCTCCCACCCTCCCAAAACTACCCAAATAAAATGTTTACTATAAAAAAAAAACACATTACAATAAAAAAAAAACATGTAAATATTTACCTAAGGGTCTAAAATTTTTAAATATCAATGTAAAGATGAAATATTTCTATATTTTTTTTTATTTTAAACTTGTAAATAGTGATAGATGCAAAACGGAAAAAATGCACCTTTATTTCCAAATAAAATATTGTCGCCATACATTGTGATAGGGACATAACTTTAACGGTGTAATAACCGGGACATATGGGCAAATACGATACGTGAGTTTTAATTATGGAGGCATGTATTATTTTAAAACTATAATGGCTGAAAACTGAGAAATAATGAATTTTTCCATTTTTTTCTTATTCTTCCTGTTAAAATGCATTTACAGTAAAGTGGCTCTTAGCAAAATGTACCCCCCAAAGAAAGCCTAATTGATGGTGGAAAAAACAAGAAATAGATCAGTTCATTGTGATAAGTAGTGATAAAGTTATAGGCTAATGAATGGGAGGTGAACATTTCTCACGTGAAAACGACGGAACCTGAATGGGTTAAACTGTTTTAAAGTAAACCTGAGACAGGGGGATATAAAAAATGTATACATACCTGGAGCTTCCTCCAGCCCTCTTTGGCCTGATCACTCTCACAAAACTATCCCCTGCTACCTGATGCCTCTGCAAATTCCTTTGGAAAAACCTCCGGCATACTTCACAGAGCAGTTGGGCTCTGCGCGCTTCCCCATTTCACTCCCACAGCCAGGCTAGTTCTGCGCCTGCAAAGTAGAACTACACAGAACACTCCCGGCCACGCGAGCAAGACAGGGTAGCGTGCCCAGCCCAACTGTGCCGACTGGCCCCAACTGGACGACT
Source organism: Hyperolius riggenbachi (assembly GCF_040937935.1). Classification (NCBI taxonomy): domain Eukaryota; kingdom Metazoa; phylum Chordata; class Amphibia; order Anura; family Hyperoliidae; genus Hyperolius; species Hyperolius riggenbachi. The sequence continues at coordinate 427,859,481 of NC_090650.1, forward strand.
TACCGGGGCCAGTTGCGGAGGCTGCAGGCAGGGGAGGACGGCGGCGAGGGAGCAATCAGGTCAGTGGCGGCTGGAGGAAGCACCAGGGATGTATACATTTTTATATCCCATTTTTTTGTATTTTACAGTCAGATCATGGGATGGTGTCTATTAGAAACAGTCCAATGTGTTTAATGTACGTGTTCCTGTAGATACATGGGAAGAGGGTTAATGTGCTAAATTGGCCATTTTTATGTATGTGTGTTTATGGACTTTTGTATATTAGGTTGATGTACTTTATAGTCATTTTGATGTACAAAGTTTTGACATTGGTGTTTTTTTTAAATCTTTTTTAAGATGTGTTGATATTATTGTAAGTGTATTCACAGAGCTTTGTACTTGTAATGATTGCCTCTAAAGACGCGACCGGCAAGGTTGCAAAACACACATCAGGCTGCCCATGGATTAAATTACTGTGATATAGTTGTTATGTTATGCCTCTGTCCAATTATCTTTTCTATTGTGTATTAAAATGTATGCTTTTCATGAATTTCAATATTGCCAGCACCTTTTAATTGCTATAGGTGAGTTGAATTATAAACATCACATACTGCATGAAATGCAATTATTTTGTATGACTGATAAAATGCCAATCATTTTCTTCCAGGCAATTTTTGACTTTTTGTCTTGAATGTCTCCATTTTTTTTTTCATTTTCTTTTTTGTGCTCTTCCAGGGCCAACAGAAGAAATAAATATGACAATGTGTTAAATGCAAGGATGTGTGTGTATATACAGGGCATTCCCTACTTACAAACATGCTCCATCCTGGGAAGTTGTAAGCTGAGTCCTGTGTTAAAGATGGTAACATTTTGGACAACTCTAGGTTTGGACCTATAATACAAAATGTTTTTTGAGGTTGTTTTCAATCTGCTTTTAAAGGAATACTGTAGGGGGGTAGAGGGAGTTAAATTAACCTGGGACTTCTAATGGTCCCCCGCAGATGTCCTGTGCCCGCGCAGCCACTCACTGATGCTCCTGTCCCCGCCTCCAGTTCATTTCTGGAATTTCCGACCTTAAATTGGAAAACCAATCAACCTGAGTGGCCGTGTCCTCGCTCCCGCTGAAGTCACCAGGAGCGTACTGCGCCGGCGCAGGGCCTGCGCAATACACTCCTAGTGACCAGGGCTGCTCACCACAGAAAAATCAGGAGTAACCTCGGTGGTTACTCGTGTTTCAAATTAGCTCTAATTGCCCCAGCTGAGCAGGTAGATGTGGTAGGGTTAATTACCCCTAATGCCGCTCTGCGACCAGCGTTTCAATGTGCTCACAAGCATCTACTGGACGCGTTGCAAGCCTCACTATGGAGCACTTCCTCCTTCAAGCCAGATGAGCAGCCCTACTGGTGACATCAGCAGGAGGGAGGGCACGGCCGTGCAAGCGCAGTGGTTTTCCAACTTTAAAGTCAGAAATTTCAGAAGTGAACCGGAGGCAGGGACCGGAGCATCGGTGAGTGGCTGTGCAGGCAAAGGACGTCTGTGGGGGACCATTAGAAGCCCCGGGTAAGTTCAACCCATTTTCCATGGACCCCCTACAGTATTCCTTTAAAGTGCTTAGAAGAATATTATCGAATAGCTGGTCGCCCGGCGTTGCCCGGGTATGTAATTGGCTAGTGTTAGCTCTGCCCACTTTTTCTAATCCTAACACACAATTACTCAATTATGACCTAGTTTGTGAGCTTTGCGGTCTTTGGCATCAATAATTGGCATTGAAATTAAATAAATCTAACTGGCTGTGGCTCCACTCCTTTGAAAATCAATAGGTGAATTTTGATTAGCTTTTGTAGGCTCCACCCACTTTTCTAAATATTAATCCCAGTCACCCACTGTGCAAAGTTTAAGAACCCTGCCATTGACAGACAGTGTAAGAATGGCTGCAGTTTACATTCTGGCAGTGAAATTTGTATTTTTCTCCACCCACTGATTTTTTTTTTTTTTTTTTTTTGTGCTTCCTTGGCTCCCGCCTTCCGGCAGGGGCCCTGAATGCTAGGGCTTAAAGCCGCATACCCGGGAAAAATGACAGTGCCATTTTAACACTGCCACAAAACCGGGCATGCGGCGCCCTCTGGGTCCTTCTCAAAGGGAAGGACCCAAGGGTTACCTTCCCCCCGAACCGAGGTTCGGAGAGGAGTGGAACCCTTATCCCCTCGCCAGAGGCTCGGGGACCACTTGGGGCCTCTCATTTCCCGAAGGCATGGGAGGGCCCCCCTGCCCCAGTTGTTGCCAACTGGGTTCATGGACTAAGTATCTACCAGGAGGGAGATGCACAAGGACGACCGTGGGCAAGGTGCCTTTAGCCGTCCTTCTCGCATGCCCCTGCCGGCTCATGCTTACTTTCTCTGTGGCCCCTTGTCTGACGTGCGGTGCACAGCAAGTGCCATGATCCGCACGTCCTCCGAGGTGCCACAGCTTAACCAATACTTACCATCAACAAGCGACAGGTGGGGTAGGGGAAAAGGGGGAAGGGAGGGTAGGGTGAGGGTGTACCTGAGGCTTTATTGAGGGTTAACACACATGAAGGAGAGAGGAGGGGGGACAGGACAAACCTGTGAAGATCGGTCGTCGTCCGGTTCCTCCAGAGAGTCCATGAGGCTATAGTCTCTGAGCAGGCTGTGGATCAGTCTGCGACCATCCTCTTTGGACATCATTTCCCTCCGTCGTACAAACTTGTTCCTGGCGCACCACATGGCATCCTTAAAGCAGCACATGATGCGCCAAGCTTCCTTGATCTTCTCTTCTGAGTGTCCTCCGTCGAAAAGCCCATACATCACTGCGCAGTGTGTAATCGCTTCTCTTGGCATAACACCCGACAGTTCTTGTCCCAAGGCGTCCAGCAGTCTCTGTGCGTACGGGCAGTCCCAGAAAATGTGCAGCGATGTTTCTTCCTGAACTACGCACAAGGGGCAGTGTCTGTATCTGCACAGGTTCCTGGAATGCATGAAGGTCCTCAGGGGCAGTCCCCCTCGGATGGCCATCCAGGACAGATCTTTGTGTTGGTTGGTAAGTTTCCTGGATGCCACATTCTTCCATACATACCTGGAGGTGCTGTCTGGTAGCCCTGGGATGGATTCCATACTGTCTCTGGCTCTAATAGTCTTGTAGACCGTCTTTGGCTTCCACAGGCCCGGTTTGATCTCCTCCAGCCGCTGCTCTTTGATGAACTTGGAGGCTTCCAAGTAGAACCAAGGAGTGTCCCAGTTGTAGGGGATGGAGCTGTCCCACTTGTCCCACCTTAACGACCTCCAAAGGGGGAGCAGGAAGAAGCGAGACATGGAGTTGCCTGCGGAGCCCTGTGCGTAGTCTGTGATAGTTCTGCGGATGCAGTTACACACAAAGAAGACCCACAGCATCGTAGGGATGTCGGGCACGCCCTTACCCCCCTTGTGGTGCTCCTTGTACATAACAGCCCGCTTCACTCTGTCCATCTTGGATCCCCAGATGAAGTGGAAAACTGCCCTGGTGATGACCTTGCATGTCTTCGCCCTTGGTGGCCAGGCCTGGGCCAGGTACTGCAGCACTGGGAGGATCCCGTTCCGCAGCACCAGTGTTTTCCCCTCGATGGTAAGTCTTCTGAGGCTCCAAAGTCCGATCTTTTGGTGCATCTTGGCCAGTCTCTCCTCCCAAGACTTCTGGGCAGCTCCTTCTGCCCCAAACCAGACTCCCAGGATCTTGATGCAGTCTGGCTTGATGTTGAAGGGAACTGATGCGGTTGAGGCCTGGTGCCACTCCCTGAAAAGAATAGCTTCAGACTTATCGCAGTTGACCTTTGCACCTGAGGCTCGGCCAAAGTCTTCGCAGGTATGGGCTAGTGCCGAGATAGACCGCTCATCTGTGCAGAATACCGTCACATCATCCATGTATAGCGAACACTTGACCTCTCATTTCTCCATCCCTGGAGCGGTGATCCCTCTGATGTCAGGGTTCCGTCTGATGCACTCGGCGAAAAGCTCTATACAACAGACAAAAAGAAGAGGGGAGAGAGGACAGCCCTGCCTGACCCCCGAGAGGATCGGGAAGGCTTCTGTCTTCCAGCCGTTCACCAGCACCGTGGAATGGATTCCTGCGTACAAAAGGTTAACATATTTGCAGAACATTTCTCCGATACCAAACCTGTTGAGTGCCTTGCAGAGGAACTCATGGGAAACCCTGTCGAAAGCCTTCTCCTGGTCTAGACTTACCAGTGCAGCGCGGACATTGCGGTCTTTGATGACCTGGATCGTGTCTCTTACCAGAGCCAGGCTGTCAGCGATCCTACAGCCGGGGATTCCACATGTCTGGTCCGGGTGGTTGATCTGCCCAATAACCTTCTTTAGCCGGTTGGCCAACACCTTGGTCAGGATCTTGTAGTCCACATTAAGGAGGGAGATGGGCCTCCAATTTTTGAGGTCACACCTCTCTCCCTTCTGCTTGTACAGAATCGTGACCATTCCCTCCCTGAGAGAAGGGGGTAACTTACCTTCCGCTGCCATCTCTTCATATAGCTCCAACAGGTCCGTGCCTACCAGATCCCACATTGCCACATAGAACTCTGCGGGGAGGCCGTCACTGCCTGGGGTCTTACCTGAGCTGAAAGATGTGGCTGCGGCATGAAGTTCCTCCAATGTCAGGGGTGCGTTTGCTGAGGACTTACCTTCCTCGTCCACCGTTTTAGTGATTCCTGCGAGGAATCTTTCGGTGGCTTCGTTGTCCGTGGCTTTGTGGGAGTAGAGGCTAGAGTAAGGGGTTTTTTTGCGTTCAGAGAAATATACTCTGTAGTCTGATATGCAAAGAAAATACAAACAAACAAACAAACAAACAAACAACACTGGCTGTGCATTGAAGCAGACACCCCTTTTGAGAGCGATTTGTTCCAATAGAGCTATACACAATGAATTAAAGCTTTTGCCTCTGAAATTTAACATGAAAGTAGGAAAATGATTCCACAGCAACTTAGACATTATTTGTACAATGTCATTTTAGAACACTTGGTTTGATAGTATTCTTTTAAGCTACTTATAACCATTCATACAATACTGTAACATTTAAAGAAAATTTGAAGCTAAAAAACAAAACACGCTCACATATGGAAAGAGAAGACTCTGGGGCCAATAGAGCCTTCCCATTCCTCTCACGGTCCCCTGGTTCCAGCAATGTCACCCCTGTGTGAATATTCTGCCACAGGAAGCTTCGTAAGTCTTCAGAAGCCCAAGTGCTCCCAAAGATGGGTGGCGCCGTACTGTGGTTATGTGAGTGTTCGGGAGAGTACGCTTGTGCAGGCGCAGTACATAGCTGCTCATCTTCAGGAGCACTTCTGAAGCCTCCTGCGGTGGCACTGAGCATTCTTTGACCCTTTGTTACCCCCAAACAGTACTGCAACAAGGGGACCAGGAGAGGAAAGGGAAGGCTCTGTAAGACCCAGGAGAGGAAAGGCAAGGCTCTATAGGACCCAGGAGAGGAAAGGCAAGGCTCTATAGGACCCAGGAGAGGTAAGGGAAGGCTCTATAGGACCCAGGAGAGGTAAGGGAAGGCTCTATAGGACCCAGGAGAGGTAAGGGAAGGCTCTATAGGACCCAGGAGAGGTAAGGGAAGGCTCTATAGGACCCAGGAGAGGAAAGGCAAGGCTCTATAGGACCCAGGAGAGGAAAGGGAAGGCTAGGTAGGACCCAGGAGGGGAAAGGGAAGGCCCTATAGGACCCAGGAGAGGAAATGGAAGGCTCTGTAGGACCCAGGAGAGGAAAGGAAAGGCGCTGTAGGACCCAGGAGGAGAGGAAAGGGAAGGCCCTATAGGACCCAGGAGAGGAAAGGCAAGGCTCTGTAGAACCCAGGAGAGGAAAGGGAAGGCGCTGTAGGACCCAGGAGAGGAAATGGAAGGCTCTCTAGGACCCAGGAGAGGAAAGGGAAGGCTCTGTAGGACCCAGGAGAGGAAAGGGAAGGCTCTGTGGGACCCAGGAGCAAAGGAAAGGGAAGGCCCTATAGGACCCAGGAGAGGAAAGGGAAGGCTCTGTAGGACCCAGGAGAGGAAAGGCAAGGCTCTATAGGACCCAGGAGAGGAAAGGGAAGGCTCTGTAGGACCTAGGAGAGGAAAGGGAAGGCGCTGTAGGACCCAGGAGAGGAAAGGGAAGGCTCTGTAGGACCCAGGAGAGGAAAGGGAAGGCTCTGTAGGACCAGGGCCGGCCCGCCCATGAGGCGGGGTGAGGCGGGTTCCTCAGGCGGCAGGAAGTGGAGGGGCGGCACCAGGCATTAAGAGGAAGTGCCTGCGCCTGGTTCTTGCCGCCCTCAGGAGAGACTGGAGTGTCACTGTAACCTACCGGCTACTGCCGCCCGCCTGCCTGGCCGCCTCAAGTGCTGCAGTGAAGTCTCCCGGTGAGTGACCCTGGCCTCCTGTGTGCACAGTGACGCGGCGGCGGCGCCAGCCTGGCCCCTGCCACTTGCGTGACGGCCCACGCCCACCCACCATGCCGGACTTCCGCGGCGAGCTCTGCCGCCTACTAGGCCTCTGACTATGAGGCTGTCCTGGCTGCTCCGCTGCGCTGCCTCCGCTCCGCCTGCAGAATCCGGCGGGAACGGAAGTCACGCAGCACGCTGCCTCTGCCCACCGCCCGCCAATGCGATGATAGTCACGGTCACTGAGTGCTGCCGCTCGTGACCGTGACAATAAAGAGCCCGCCGTTGCCCCCCCGGCCTTGCCCGCCTGCTGCCCTCTGCCCGCCAGCACAAGATGGATGCTGCCTGGCTCGTGCCCGCCGGCAGGCCTGCCCTCCGCCATCGTCGTCACGGTCCGGACCCCACCATCCCTGCACCCTGGTGAGTCACTTTGCTGCGGCTCAGCGGCTGCCCCTGGCTCTGGCTGCTCTGCTCTGGGTCGGGTCGGATTCCGATTTTGTATTTTAATGTTTTGTGATTGACTGACTGTAGTAGTCAGTCAGACTGACTGGTGGATGAGGTGGTGGTATATTTATTATTTGGAATGGGTGGGGAGGAGGGTAAGGGTGCCTGCTGTGGGTGGGGAGGAGAATGATGGTGCCCATGGGTGGGGAGGAGGGTAAGGGTGCCTGCTGTGGGTGGGGAGGAGGGTGATGGTGCCCATGGGTGGGGAGGATGGTGATGGTGCCTGCTGTGGGTGGGGAGGAGGGTGAGGATGGCCGTGGGTGGGGAGGAGGGTGATGGTGCCTGCTGTGGGTGGGGAGGAGGGTGAGGATGGCCGTGGGTGGGGAGGAGGGTGATGGTGCTAATGGGTGGGGAGGAGGGTAAGGGTGCCTGCTGTGGGTGGGGAGGAGGGTGAGGATGGTCATGGGTGGGGAGGAGGGTGATGGTGCCCATGGGTGGGGAGGAGGGTAAGGGTGCCTGCTGTGGGTGGGGAGGAGGGTGAGGATGGCCGTGGGTGGGGAGGAGGGTAATGGTGCCTGCTGTGGGTGGGGAGGAGGGTGAGGATGGCCGTGGGTGGGGAGGAGGGTGATGGTGCCTGCTGTGGGTGGGGAGGAGGGTGAGGATGGCCGTGGGTGGGGAGGAGGGTGATGGTGCCTGCTGTGGGTGGGGAGGAGGGTGAGGATGGCCGTGGGTGGGGAGGAGGGTGATGGTGCCTGCTGTGGGAGGGGAGGAGGGTAAGGGTGCCTGCTGTGGGTGGGGAGGAGGGTGAGGATGGCCGTGGGTGGGGAGGAGGGTGATGGTGCCTGCTGTGGGTGGGGAGGAGGGTGAGGATGGCCGTGGGTGGGGAGGAGGGTGATGGTGCCTGCTGTGGGTGGGGAGGAGGGTAAGGGTGCCTGCTGTGGGTGGGGAGGAGGGTGAGGATGGCCGTGGGTGGGGAGGAGGGTGATGGTGCCTGCTGTGGGTGGGGAGGAGGGTGAGGATGGCCGTGGGTGGGGAGGAGGGTGATGGTGCCTGCTGTGGGTGGGGAGGAGGGTGAGGATGGCCGTGGGTGGGGAGGAGGGTGATGGTGCCTGCTGTGGGTGGGGAGGAGGGTGAGGATGGCCGTGGGTGGGGAGGAGGGTGATGGTGCCTGCTGTGGGTGGGGAGGAGGGTGAGGATGGCCGTGGGTGGGGAGGAGGGTGATGGTGCCTGCTGTGGGTGGGGAGGAGGGTGAGGATGGCCGTGGGTGGGGAGGAGGGTGATGGTGCCTGCTGTGGGTGGGGAGGAGGGTGAGGATGGCTGTGGGTGGGGAGGAGGGTGATGGTGCCTGCTGTGGGTGGGGAGGAGGGTGAGGATGGCCGTGGGTGGGGAGGAGGGTAAGGGTGCCTGCTGTGGGTGCCTGGGGCCCGGGGGGGCGCCTTCACGATCTTTGCCTCAGGCAGCAGAAAGTCCAGGACCGGCCCTGTGTAGGACCCAGGAGGAGAGGAAAGGGAAGGCCCTATAGGACCCAGGAGAGGAAAGGGAAGGCTCTGTAGGACCCAGGAGAGGAAAGGCAAGGTTCTATAGGCCCCAGGAGAGGAAAGGGAAGGCTCTGTAGGACCCAGGAGAGAAAAGGGAAGGCGCTGTAGGACCCAGGAGAGGAAAGGCAAGGCTCTGTAGGACCCAGGAGGAGAGGAAAGGGAAGGCCCTATAGGACCCAGGAGAGGAAAGGTAAGGCTCTGTAGGACCCAGGAGGAGTGGAAAGGGAAGGCCCTATTGGACCCAGGAGAGGAAAGGGAAGGCTCTGTAGGACCCAGGAGGAGAGGAAAGGGAAAGCCCTATAGGACCCAGGAGAGGAAAGGTAAGGCTCTGTAGGACCCAGTAGAGGAAAGGGAAGGCGCTGTTTGACCCAGGAGGAGAGGAAAGGGAAGGCTCTATAGGACCCAGGAGAGGAAAGGGAAGGCCCTATAGGACCCAGGAGAGGAAAGGGAAAGCCCTATAGGACCCAGGTGAGGACCCAGGAGAGGAAAGGGAAGGCTCTGTAGGACCCAGGAGAGGAAAAGGAAGGCTCTGTAGGACCCAGGAGAGGAAAGGGAAGGCTCTGTAGGACCCAGGAGAGGAAAGGGAAGGCTCTGTGGGACCCAGGAGCAAAGGAAAGGGAAGGCCCTATAGGACCCAGGAGAGGAAAGGGAAGGCTCTGTAGGACCCAGGAGAGGAAAGGCAAGGCTCTATAGGACCCAGGAGAGGAAAGGGAAGGCTCTGTAGGACCTAGGAGAGGAAAGGGAAGGGTCTATAGGACCCAGAGGAGGACATGGAAGGCTCTGTAGGACCCAGGGGAGGAAAAGGAAGGCTCTGTAGGACCCAGGAGAGGACATGGAAGGCTCTGTAGGACCCAGGAGAGGAAAGGGAAGGCTCTATAGGTTTAAGCGCCTTCCCTCTACATAGGTGAGTTCCTGATTATATATATATATATATATATATATATCACTTCAGCATTGCTTTAACAACCACAAAAAATATTTAATAAAAAACAATATTGTATATTTTGTACATGGAAAGAACTTTTTTTAATCTCTGAAATATTGTAATTCGAGTCATTTGTAAGCAGGAGACTTTCATACATATTGATATTTACAATGCATTTATATTACAATAAATAAATGTACAGTATATATATCAGAAATAGTGGCAGGGCATACATTTATGTTAAAGCAGGCGTGTTAAGTGACTGTGTAGTGTGACAGGAAGGGTTAAAATACAAAAGCTGATCACATTTTAAGCGTGACTAATTTATTTTTCCCTCTGTAGTGTTAAATTCCCAAGAGTTAAATCAATACATTCCAAGAACTGATTCCAGTCATATTTACAGGCAGTTAGGCAGTAAGTCATGTGTTAACTATGGGTAGGGGATGAGGGATATTTTTCAGGCTCATGCTATGAAAAACGACACAAGGGCCGGGGCCGATTGGAGTGGATTGGCCAGAGCGCGGAAAATAAAGGCACCTTTTTTTCCTGGAATTTTAACACGACAATTAAAAGTAAAACATGTAAAGGAAATGGGATTTCTGCTCAGTGACAGGCCTCAGAATTAATTGGCAGGACGGCGTTTCAAAAAATGGCACAGAGGTAGCATGTTCATATTCACCCAACAGATAATTGCAAGAGAAAGACTAAGATGTGTACCTTAATATGCTTATCAGAAGAGGAGCAGCTCAAATGACAAAGAAAGTCATTTTCTTTTCATTTGAACTTCAGCATTTCCAATGGTAATTGTGTTCTAGAAACGAGTGTATATGGGCCCTTATTCCCATATTTAGGCTGCTTTCTTATTGATGTTATTGATTTTATTTACATTAAAAACCCTTCTGTGAATAAACTTTTGTGCTCCCAACTATCAAAATTCTAATTATCAGGAATAGGTATCAGGGCCAGGACTTTTACCCAGGGCCCCAGAGCTGGCTGATGCCCTTCAGCCACGCTCCCCAAGTGAATATTGGTCCCCCAGGGCTCTGCTCACAGCGAGTCAACTTACCTGTCCCATGTCAAGTGACTATGTAGAGGAAGTGCCCGCAAGTATAAAAATGGAAGGACACAGACTATGGGGAGGAACGCACCAGCAAGACTGCAGTGAGTACTCTGCAGGGGCCCTAGGGGACTACTTTACTTTAGGGGAGACCTGTTATAATACATACTTTTCTCCTTCCCCTTCCCCTGTTAGCTAAACTACACCCAAAAAATCATACTGAGGCCTCTTGCACACTACATGTGATTCAGATTTTTTATCTGATCCCATTTTTGATTCAGATTAAAAAACGTACTGCATGCTGCTACGTTTTTTAATCGGAATAAAAATTCGAACGTATAAAAAAATCAGAATCTCATGAAGTTATAACATAGCCAAGATGGCAGCCGCGATTTTTAAATTGAAATTGAATGAAAACTATTTGGAGAGGAGAGCACAAGCTACAGAAAGGTATGCATCTTTAAGTACTTTGCATTACTGGTCTGAGCCATAAAGGCATACCCATGAGAGGTGCTCGGAGTCCCTTTAAATTTTTCCAGCACAAAAACTGACACCAACATAAACTGGAAAGATATCTTTACCTTTCCTCACTTTCCCATTGTTTATTTCTGTACCCAATGTACAACCTGAAGTTTTAAGTTGTAAGTAAATTGTAAATTATGTAAAGTGTGTATAGTAAATAGTGGGTGCATCTTCCCACTGAAACCACACCTGATTGAGACTGGCAGCCTATTTTGTCTCTCAAACTCTGATAGGAAGGTGGGGAGAGCAGTTGCAAACCCCTCCCTCCATCCCCATGCCAGCGGGGCCTCCATAGGACTTGCTACATGGTTGGAAGAAGGATCTGTATGTTGTCAGTGATGACACGAAAACCTACGAACGTAGACACCAGGTATTTGTTTTCAGAAAACACCAACAACAACAACAAAACACTTAAATGACACCCGAAGAGAAAATAAACTATTGAAACAAGCAATTGTATCTATCTTCCTTCTCCTAAAAATAACTTTTTAAGATATTCAACAGTTTTATTTTATGTTTAAATCTACTTTTAAAGTTTTAACTGTTTTATTGTTTTTGTTCAGTGACACATTCATGGAAGTATGTCAGAGCTAAAATCTATGGAATATTTTCCCTTTTTATCTCTTTTCTGCTCTCAGAAGCCATTTTCTGCTAGGAAAATGTTTTATAGTTGGAATTTCTTATCGGCGAGGGTCACACTGTAGTCACTTCCTGTCTGAGTCAGGACTGAGTCAGCCACTTACATACCTGATATTTAACTCTTTCAGGCAGAGAGAGAAAAAAAAGGAACACAGCATAGGTATTAGTGCGTGTGGCACTGTACATACACATGTCTATCTCATTATGTCACATATCACTTTGGGTATCGTTTAACCTTCCTGGCGGTAAGCCCGAGCTGAGCTCGGGCTATGCCGCCAGAAGGCACCGCTCAGGCCGCGCTGGGCCGATTTGCATAATTTTTTTTTTGCTACACGCAGCTAGCACTTTGCTAGCTACGTGTGCAATCCGATCGCTGCCGCTCCCCGCCGATCCGCAGCTATCCGTTGCACCGCAGCCGCCCCCCCCCCCCCCCCCAGACCCTAGTTTGCTGCCTGGCCAATTAGTGCCAGGCAGCGCTGAAGGGTGGATCGGAGTCCCCTTTGACGTCACGACGTCGTGGACATCGGATCGGTGATGTCATCCCGCCCGTCGCCATGGGGATGGGGGAAGCCCTCCAGGAGATCCCGTTCTTTGAACGGGATCTCCTGATCTCCGCTCGCCGGAGATTGTCTCGCTACATGATATTAAAAATAAAAAAAATAAATTAAAAAACGGCTGTGCTGCCCCCTGGCGGATTTTAATAGACTGCCAGGAGGGTTAATAAATACATGCATCGAGATCTTTCACCTGTTTGCAACAAAATGCATATTTAATATGTACACCCAATCTAAGTTTTTACTATTCACACTGCTGGCAGATGGAAACTGGATTAGGTGAGCAGCTGGCTGAACGTATTTTAACTTATACACTTTGCGTTAATTATCAGGTTATAAAAAGTCATAAAGATATAAAGCTGTGATGAGCAAACCATCATAAGAAAGTATGTAATTTCTAATGAATGCTAAGATTGGCTTTATTTGTTTAAAATAGAACTCAAAGATCAGAAGTAAAGACACATATAGCCCACTAATGGCAGAATGGTTATTATAGTGTGTCATCTTATAAAAAGGAAGCTATAGAAACTCCACCCTCATTTTCATTCTGCATCCAGCTATGGCAAAAGTCAAATGGTCAGACAGGAAATGGGACAGTTTCCTGTAAATGCCCCAAAGGCCCGGGCCATGGGTGGCTGCAGCCAAAGGGAGGACCTGGACAGGAAATAGGGGTTTCTACATAGGAAAGTGAGGTGTGCAAAGGAAAGCAACACATGAAAAGGGAATCTTATGTGAAAGGGAGCTGTATGTGAAAGAAAGGGGCTGCTGTACATAAATGTTACACATGGAAAAGGGAGCTACACATGGAATGGAAGGTAGGCTGATGTACTTGGAGGAGGAGCCACAACGTACTTGGTCTAGGGGCAGCAAAGTATAAATCTGGCCTTAATCAGCCTCCCATTACCTCCTCTTATGGGGAGTGGATGGGGAGGGGAAGAGGAGGGAATGGGAGGGTGATAGGAGGGGACAACACAGCAAGCCCACCACTTCCTGTATGAACATTTCACTTTGACCAAAAGTCACATTTTTTAAGAGTAATTACTTAAACCAAAGGGAAAGAGGAGAGAAACAGCCAGTGCACAGAGATATGTGGGTCCATGAACAAGACACCTTTGTGCTTAGTTAGCTCTGCTTTGAATAAGGTGTGCTTTAAAGCAGGATTGTCAGCCACAAAATCAAATTCCATTTACCCACTGCTCTGTGCTTATTACACAACCTACAAATTGACCCTGCAATGCAAGCATTCCAATCTAATCAGAAATGTTTCTGCTGTAATAAATCTTATATCAGTCAGCCTGCCTCTATTTGGAACATTGCCAATGGGAGAGAAGCCTGTCATCTCCCCTCCCACATTCCTGCTCCTCACTGATTGGCTGAGGGCAGTGCTGTGTGAAGCTCCTTAAATACGATCTTTGCTATGCTCACAACTATATATATCAAATCGTGTGTGTGTGTGTGTGTGTGTGTGTGTGTGTGTGCGTGCGTGCGTGCGTGCGTGCGTGCGTGCGTGTGTGTGTGTGTGTGTGTGTGTGTGTGTGCCGTGATCACTCAAAAACGGCTTGACTGATTTGAACGAAACCTGGTATACAGATCCCTTACTACCTGGGATGATATGTTCTGGGGGTCTCGTGGCCCCCCTGCACACGTGGGCGGAGCTATAAACAGCAAATCAGATTTCACCCATTCATGTCAATGGAAAAAATGGAAAAGGCTGCCATTCTCACAGTATTCAAGCCAGAGTCCCCACACTTGGCACAGTTGGTCACTTGGTGACCGAGGTTACAAATCCAGAAAAAGTGGGCGGAGCATAAAAACAGCCAATCAAATTTCAGCCATTCATTTTTAATTGGAAACTGCAGCCATTCTTACACTGTTAATCGCAGGGTTCTCAAACTTGCTACAATTGATTCTGATTCTGGTCACTGGGTGACTGGGATTAAGATTCAGGAAAGTGGGTGGGGCCTACAACAGCCAATCAAAATTCACCTATTGATTTTTAAGGGGAATATTTAAACTGCTGCCATTCTTACACTGTTAATAGCGGGTGCCTCAAAGTACACACAGTTGGTCACTGGGTAACTGGGGTTCAAACTCAGAAAGGGGAAAATATAAACTGCAGCTATTCTTACACTGTTAATGGCAGTGTTCTCAAACTTGGCAAAGTTGGTCACTGGGTGACTGGGATTGATTGATTTTCAAGGGGATTATTTACATTGCTGTCCTTCATACACTCCTAATAGCAGAGGCCTCAACACTGGTACAATCAGTCACTGGGAGACTGGGGTTTAAATTCTGAAAAGGGGGCGGGCCAAAAACAGACAATCAGATTTGTTTGATTTAAGTGAGAAATTGCAACTTATTGATGCCAATGACCCCAAAGCTCATAAACTTGGTCGTTGAGTGACTGTATGTCAAAGTTAGAAATAGTGGGTGGAGCCAAAAACAAATAACTTTTTGGGGAAATTGCAGCCATTCTTACATTGTTAATGGCAGGCAGGGTTCTCAAACTTGACACAGTTGGTCACTGGGTGACTGGAATTGATATTCAGAAATGTGGGTGGAGCCGACAACAGCCAATTAAAATTCATCTATTAATTTTCAAGGGAAATATTTACATTGCTACCATCCTTACACTGTTAATGGCAGAGGCCTCAAACCTAAAACAGTCATTGGGTGACTGGGGTCCAAATTTACTAAAAGGGGTGGAGTCATAAACAGCCAATCAGATTTGTTAGATTGATTTCAGCCATTCTGTTATTGGCAGGGTTCTCAAACTTGACACAGTTGGTCACTGGATGACTGGGATTAATACTCAGGAAGGTGGGTGGAGCCTACAGCAGCCAATCAAAACTCACCTATTGATTTTTAAGGGGGATATTTACATTGCTGTCCTTCTTACACTCTTAATGGCAGAGGCCTCAAATCTGGTACAGTCAGTCACTGGGAGACTGGGGTTTAAATTCTGAAAAGGGAGCGGGCCACAAACAGCCAATCAGATTTGTTTAATTTCAATGGGAAATTGCAATTTATTGATGCCAAGGACCCCAAAGCTCATAAACTTGGTCATTGAGTAACTGTATGTCAAGGTTAGAAATAGTGGGCGGAGCCAAAAAACAACTAACTTTTTACATGGGAAAATATAAACTGCAGCCATTCTTACTCAGTTAATGGCAAAGGCTTCAAACCTGCTACAGTCGGTCATTAAGTGACTGGGGTTCAAATGCACTAAAGGGGCGGAGCCACACACAGCCAATCAGATTTCTTTGCTGGATACAATGTTTCCATTCACACCATTTTGATGCCAGGAACCCTAAAGCTCAAAACTTGGTCATTGTGTGTCAAGATTACAAAAAGTGGGTGGAGTCAAAAAAAGATTTCCCTGGGAAAATGTAAATTGTAGCCCTTCTTCACTGTTAGGGCCCGTTTCCACTAGGAGCGGTGTGATGCAGCTATATAGCTGCATCGCACTGCAGGTGTGCTGAAACGCATGCACAGCAATAGAAGAGTTTCCACTGTGTGCATGTTGTGCGGAGCAATCCGAGAATATGCAGCATGCTGCAGATTCTCGCACGGCCGCATCTGCCTACAGCCATGCCCCATTTCCTCCAATGATGACTTCCGCATTGGGAGATGCGGAAGTGATGCGGCCGTTGGCGGAAGTGATGTGATGCGGCTAGGTATCCGCATTCGCATCACTTTGTAGTGCAAACCAGCCCTTAATGGCAGGGATCTCAAACTTTGCACAGTTGGTTGCTGCGTGACTGTGATTAATATTCAGAAAAGTGGGTTGAGCCTAAAAAAGCCAATCAAAATGCACCTATTGCTTTTCAAGGGGAATATTGAAATTTCTGCCATTCTTGCACTGTTAATGGCACAAGCCTCAAACCTGGTACAGTTGGTCATTGGGTCACTGGGGTTCAAATTCAGAAAAGGGGGCGGAGCCACAGCCGATCATATTTGTTTCATTTCACTGGGAAAATACAAATTATTGATGTCAAGGACCCCAAACCTCACAAAATTGGTAATTGAGTGACTGTGTGTCCAGGATACAAAAAATTGCACAGAGCCAACAACTAATTTTACTGGGAAAATGTAAACTGCAGCTATTCTTACACTGTTAATGGCAGGGTTCCCAAACTTAGCCCAGATGATCACTGGGTGACTGATAAATATTCACAGAAGTGGGTGGAGCCTATAATAGCCAATCAAAATTTGTTGATTTTCAAGAGGAATATTTAAAATGCTACCATTTTTACACTTGCTAATAGCAGATGTCTTAAACCTGCTACAGTTGGTCATTGGGTGACTGGGGTTCAAATGCTGGAGAGGGACGGAGCCAAAACAGCCTATCTGATTTGTTTGATCTCTAAGGAAATATACAAATTATTGATGCCAAAGACCCCAAAGCTCACAAGCATGGTCATTGAGTAATTGTGTGTTAGGGTTAGGAAAAGTGGATGGAGCCAACACCAGCCAAATACATACCCGGGCACATCAGCTAGTGTGTTTATAAAGCAAGCTAAATATGACAGTGCAGTTTCTATGAGAAAAAAAAAAGAGTAAAGGAGGAAATTACATCAGGATTGGCTTCAGTCAGCAGCAGTAAAATGGAAATTGCCTGAAACAGTTTTCTTTTCATTTACTATATAAAATTCACTGAAATCAAAATGTATACAATACATATGTTATAAGAGTAGAACGACTTTTAATGTACTTATATATGTGTCCCCCCTGAAATAGTATGGCTGTCCCTGCTTTATTGTTTGGCAAACTGGACTTACTGAGCTTGGAAAAGAGATTGATTAGAAGCAACATAGTTAAAATGAACTTGGATTCTTTCCTTAATTTGAAGGACAATGACTTGGGCATTACTAGAAATCACTGGGCTCCACTGGTAAACTTTGTGATAGGCTCCCCACGGCTACTGCATTGCTTGAAGAGGGAATGCAAGGGGCAAATTTAAAGTGATGAAGACAACAAAATAATTTATACTTACCTTGGTCTTCAACCAGCCCCCTGTAGTTCTTGGGCTCCCTCATTCTCCATCCCGGTTAAGCCCCCAACTGAGTCAGCCGGGGATACTGAGAATGCATGGCACTGACTGAATGCCTTCTTGGTTGTGCTCCTGTGGCTAGGAGCATTCTTTGCCTGTGCAGTTACAAGGCTCATCCAGCTACGCAGGCACAGAACACTCCATGCTACGAGCGCTTGATTAAGGAGGCTTGTGGCCAGGGTCCTCCATGCACTCTAGTCTCCAACTTCAAGGGGTGAATTCCTACGCTTACAGGACACATTCACAAAAAATTACTGTGGCCATCTTGTGGCGAAATAGTAAAACTACATCCAAAAACATTTTTCATATATAAATACATAGTTTTATATTATAAACTAACTCATTACCTCCCACACTCCCCAATTTTTTTTTTATAAAAAGAAAAAAAATACAATAAAAAATACATAAATAGTTACCTTTGGGACTGAACTCTTTAAATATTTATGTCAAGAGGGTATAACACTGTTACTTTATAAACTATGGGCTTGTAATTAGGGATGGACGCAAAACTGGAAAAAATGCACCTTTATTTCCAAATAAAATATTGGTGCCAAACATTGTGATAGGGACATAATTTAAATGGTGTAATAACCAGGACAAATGGGTAAATACATTTCATGGATTTTAATAACAGTAGCATGCATTATTTAAAAACTATAATGGCCGAAAACTGAAAAATAATTATTTTTTCCCACATTTTTTCCTATTTTCCCATTAAAACACGTTTAAAATAAAATAATTCTTGGCATAATGTCCCACCTAAAGAAAGCCTAATTGGTGACGAAAAAAACAAGATATACGGTAGTTCATTTCATTGCGATAAGTAATAATAAAGTTATAGACGAATGAATGGAAGGAGTGCTGAAAGGTGAAAATTGCTCTGCTGCTCAAGGGGTAAAACCCCTCAGTTGTGAAGGGGTTAAAACCCAACTTTGCATCAACTTCGTAATTTTTGGTGGGACTTTCGGCATTATTCCACCTCCGGCATGCCACAGTCCAGGTGTTAGATGCCTTGAAACAACTTCTTAATCACTTTTGTGGCCAGAAACAGTCTTTGTAGGTTTTAAAATTCACCTGCCTATTTAAAGGGACTCCGAGCAGTGCAGTAACTATGGAAAGATGCATACCATTTTGAAGCTCTCGTCCTCCTCTTTCCAATGATATATAAAACTGCCACCCTATGCCTTTTAGTTTTAGTTATTTTTGCGATCAAAATCGCAGCCGCCATCTTGGATTCCTTATTCAGCATTGTATTACACAGGACGACACTTTCCACAGTGTTGGCAGCTCCATTCAGTGCAATGCAACAAAATACAGGCAACCCAGGGGGATACAATTACAAACATCATGCCGGTAGGTGTGAGGATATAATTAATTAGTTGTGGGTATGCTTAATCCCTGAAGGGCAGGAATCACATTATGCACAGCTCTGGGTGTCAGTGGCTGTGGAGTGTCTCACACACAGAAATGCAATAGTACTATCAGAATACAGTAAAATAATAATGCACTTGAGTGGTTCTGTGCCTGTAACTTAATGAGGCAACAGCAGTAGTGTGCACACAGCTCTGGGTGTCAGTGGGCTGTGGAGTGTCACACAAAAAAATAACACAGGAGACTGATTTGCTAGCCCTCAATAGGGCTGTTTGGGGTGCTTTCACAGCAAGTGAGAAACATGAACACAGGCCTAGCTAATGCTTTCCCTACCTATTTGCAGCAAGTCTGACCCTGCTCTCACTAACAGTCAGCAGCCAGCAGAGAATTGATCCAATATGGCCACCGCTACTGCTTTTTGATAGGGGGTTTGGGGGACAAGGACAGGGTGTTAGCTGATTGGTTACCATGTGTCTGCTGACTGTGAGGTAAGGGGTAAAAGTTTACCTCTCAGTCAGCAGTTAAAGTTTAGCTCAATGATAATGTATAGGGGGCGAATAGAACACCCCAAATGTTCACTGTTCACCGTGAATGCGAACACTGCTCTCTGGCGAACAGTTTGGGCCATCTCTAGAAGTGAGGCCACAAAAACATATCCGACTGCTCTTGTTGGATATGTTCCATTGATCAGCATGCGGCAGTGGTGGTCTTCTTTGACAGAAGGGCCAGTCAAATTTGAACCCTTTGAAAGCAAATTTATTTAGAGGCTTGCAAGTGCTGCAGGCCAATTGATTTTATCACTTTTTTCTTTCTTCTTTGTTACATTTCCCTGCTTCTAATTAGAATTCTGATGAAGACTGCCGAGTCAGTTGAAACATGTCAATCGATCTGTTTTGATCTGATGCTTGGAACGTGACAGGGGCGCCCCCGTTTTCATTCCAGACACTGCTAATCTACACCCACGAGGTGAAACGATATACTACACTATACGCGATCACAGGTGGAGCACAAGGTAGCGGCATCAGTAGCAGAGGTGAGACGCACAGGCTGGTGACGTCTCCCGTACACAATCAGCAGACCGGAACTACTGCCCAGGAAGCCGGCGTGCGGAGTACAGACGGCATTCAAACAGCACATAGCTGACAGGAACCGGCTCATTATGTCTGAGGCACCGGTTGACTTGGGACCGGCTTTACGCACGCTAGGGATAATGCTGGCAAAGTATTAGGCTGAACACTACGCGTATGCGGATCGGTGAGCATACTATAACTGTGTATGAACACTGTCATGATAGCTGGAGTACTCCTCTCTATATATCCAGTATTTATGTATGTGGTATCTGAAGCACGGATGATACAATTACAATAAGAGTGTCCCTCATAAAGCCAAATTGCTTTGCAGCACGGATTTTTATTGCACTGGAGATAGGAAGGACTTTGGGAGGAATAGATTGGACAATGGCCATATCGGTTGTTACTCTAGGATATAGTCACCTTTACAGGAGACCCTGATTTTTGCCTTGATCTTGTCCTACTTATTTGCAATGTGTACAATATAATAATTTTTTATAATATATATTTTTAAAAATCATTTTTTTAAGGGAACCAGAAAGGAACAATAAGAAAAAATAGAACAAGCTATTATACATACCTGGGGCTTCTTCCAGCCCCATAAGCCTGGATCGCTCCCACACCACCATCCTCCGCTTCCTGTATCGGCGGTACCGGGTCCCGTCACTTCCGGCAGACGCGGCCAATTGTCCGCATCACAGGAGCTCCCTCCATACCTGTACGCATGAGGCTGCGCAGTGTGGTTCTTCCAACCAAGTTAGCAACTGGGTTGGTGGGCCAAAAATTCAGATCTCTGAAGGCCCCATTGAAGTGACTATTTCACAAATAGAAGCAGCACCTTCTAATCTCTATAGTTTTGTCTGTATATCTTATCTAAAGTTCAGATAGTTTACACAGCAAATCTAGCTGCAAACAGCTTCAATAGTTTATGATTATTTATTCCTGTGATACAATAAGGGCAGCCATGTTCTGTTTGTCACATTACACAAACAAGCTGATAGCATCTCCAGCCCTCAGCCTGTGACAAATTAACTCCCCACTCCTCCTCCCTCCTCCCCTCTGCCTCTATGGCCAGTAACCTCCTCCTCCTTCTGCACAGACTGAGCTCCCATAAGCCCAGAGTCTTTCCAGTGGGGTCACATGCAACATCAAAACCAAAAATACTACCCAAATTAAACTAAAATGTGTTTTGGAGCAGGACTTTATTTCCTCTCCAGATTGGCACACAGAGAAAACGCACGCTGTAGCAGATGATGGTGGGCAATGGCTGTGGAGGGTTAATATTACGCTGGAGATTCTGGCGGGGTGGAATTTATGGCACTGTCAGTAGAGCATCTGTGACATATGCTTTATCACAGCACTCCAGTAAGTCAGTTTTCATCTGCTTCATAAAGTGATCAGATACAGCAAGAATGAGAGCTAGTCGCTGCTACTCTCCAAGCAGCAATAATAAGCGTAATTAAGAAGGAAATTATAATTATATACCTTAAGAGCAGTTAATGGGTTACTTCAGTTAATGAGATTAATGTTACCTAGTTACTGTTATCTAGGTTGAAGTTCAACCTCTTGAGACTCACTGTCACAGGTTGATGACAGGATGGTTTTAGTGGCAAAGAGACTCTCGTTTTAACCTCTTCAAGCAATGCAGGGGAAGCAGGGGTGATGGCTTTAGTGGCACAGGGAGACTTCCTTGTCTTAAAGACTAATGCTGGGAATACACGGTTCGTTTTTGCCTTCGTTTAAACCTTCGTTTCGATTGTGCCTTTTGTCCTTTTCGATCCCGAAATAATCGGTCATACGGTTAATATCACCACCCACGGTTTCGTTTTTTTTTTCGATTCTGATGGTTTCGTTTTTCCAATGATCGAAGGCTGCAAAGAAACGAAACGAAAATCCCTTTTTACAGGGACGGACTAGCATAAACGAATATATAATCGATCTGAACAGCCATCAAGCCTACCAATGGCTCGATTAGATGGATAAAGAGAGATAATATCAAACATGTTCGATCACTAGTCGTTCGTTTTTGGGGTCTATTAATCGAAACTATAATGAGATTATGACTATTTTCACATACGTTTTCAACACTCGATTCGTTTACCGAACGAATCGAAGGTTTAAACGAAGGCAAAAACGAACCGTGTATTCCCAGCATAAGACAACAAAAGGATTTATACTTATCTGATGCTTCTCCAGCCCCCTGTAGTCCATGGGCTTCCTCTGTGTTTATCTGGCCCCCTCCCTTTTTCTTTCTTTTTTTAAACTTTGAATTTTTATTGAACATTTTTGATAATAACAATGATAATCACAGATAAAAAAAATATTCCATCCCAACATAAAGATCTTTCTAAAATACAACAGCTTGTTCATACACAAATCTATAGTGATTCCTCATATCTTGTACTAGCGCACAAGCCAGGGATCAAAATTTAGTAGTTCAACAACAAGTTTAACAGTTTCATATCATCAACATAGCTTCACGGCCTTGCCAACATACTCGCTCAAAACTAGTACCTTTGTTAAACTTATGTTAAAGGAATACTATCGATTGAAACGACTTTTTTGTTAATACTTTATATTAGTGTACACATTACCACTAGTGCTAGGGGAACTTTATTTATTCACCCAGGTCTCTCTCTCGCTATCCCTGCTTAAAAATTCATTTCTCACACAGCTCATAGTAGTTTGGGTCACCCTGAGCTGCTTGGTTACTCTGTCACACAGCTCACAAATATATGTCACTGTGTCACTCACAGCATGCAGCAGACATGAGGAGAAACAGGCTGATCTGAGGTGGTAACAGGTAACTAAATGAGCTGTAATTAGTGTTGGGCGAACACCTGGATGTTCGGGTTCGGGCCGAACAGGCCGAACATGGGCCAGATGTTCAGCATGTTCGGCCCGAACCCCGAACTCAATGCAAGTCAATGGGGACCCGAACATGCCGCAATACGGCCCCCCTATGGGGTCGCAGGCATAAGGGGGGAGCATGCCCTGATCGCGGGGGGGGGGGGGGGGCGGAAATTCCCCCCACCCCCTCCGCTAGCGCTCCCCCCCTCTGTCTGCTTCCCCATAAAAAGGTTTGCGTAAAGTTAAATAGTACCGGTGGTGGCTGCTGCAGTGGCTGGCTGGCCTGGCAGTGGTTTGAGTGAGGAGGAGGAGTCCGAATAGGACGCGTTGAGGCCGGGCAGCGGGCGGTTCAGCGGTAGTACCCTTGTGGTACTTCCGCCCTTTCTCTGACCTCACGTCCTCTACGTGATGACGCATACGAGGATACGCGTGACGCTGCCTGCCAGCCACTGCAGCAGCCACCACCGGTACTATTTAACTTTACGCAAACTTTTTTATGGGGAAGCGGGCAGAGGGGGGAGCGCTAGCGGAGGGGGTGGGGGGAATTTCCGACCCCCCCCCCCCCCCCGCGATCGGGGCATGCTCCCCCCTTATGCCTGCGGCCCCATAGGGGGGCTGTATTCGGCCGAACAGCGCCCTGTTCGGCCGAACAGGGGCCCTGTTCGGCCGGGCATTGAGCAGTTCGGGCGAACCCGAACTAAAAGGCCGAACACCTTCAGGTGTTCGGCTGAACTCGAACATCACCCGAACAGGGTGATGTTCTGCAGAACCTGAACAGTGGCGAACACTGTTCGCCCAACACTAGCTGTAATATTGCTGGAATATAACTAGCTATAACACTAGTCTGTGTTTACACTCAGACTGGCTGCCTGCTTGAGGTGATTCACTCCAGGCTGCATCCACTTTACAAGCTGCTGAGAGGGGCAGACCACTGTTTACAATTAGCATTATTAGTATCTTTATCAGTCAACAGAAGCAAAGATAATAAACACACATTGCTAGAATCTTTAACCCCTTACCACCATATCAATAAGATTCTTTTAGCAAGGTGATAATTAAACTATAAACTGAGGAGTTGATAGCAACTCCCCTGTGCAAAGACATGGTCTAGCCCTCTGGGAGCCTCAGTATTAGATACATTTTGTATCCAACACTGACGCCAAAACTGATGGAGGATTTTACAGCTGAGAGGAACAGCTGTGTGAGGAATCAAATTGCTCCTAGTACTTGTCCTAATGTGTGCTACAACATACAGCATTTAAAAATAAATGCATACATCGATAGTATTCCTTTAAGTCATATGCTGTGTATTTACATTGGGATATCCTTTAACCCTTATCACTAAAAGGTACTAACATTGTACCTTTAACTGCTTACATAAACTAAACTACATATCTCTCATGAAATACTCTGAGTTTACTTCTTTACTCTGCTAGTTTTTGGTCATTGTTGTAAAGAAATAAGTAAAATTACGGGTGTGTTTTCCCGTTGAGGAAAGAGGTAGGATGTACCAAGGGGTAGAATATATTGTTCAATCCTATTTTTCTTGAATAGACTGGGCACCTTGTTTACCTAGTTATTCCCGTCTGGCCAGGGAGGAAGTAGATATGATATAGCGGTGGGGCTTTGATTGTGGGATCTAATTTATATTCTCTGGATAGGTTACTTTCAAACAAAAATGTAAGTTGTGATACAGAAGGGCTATCACTGAGATTTATTGATTGATTGATTTACTAGCTGATGACCCAGCATTGCCCGGGTATGTATTTGGCTGGTGTTGGCTCTGCATACTTTTACTAACCCTAACACACAATTACTCACTGATCAAGTTTGTGAGCTTTACCATCTTTGGTATCAATAATTTGCATTGAAATGAAAAAATCTGATTGGCTGTTTGTGGCTCCACACCCTTTTCTGAGTTTGAACCCCAGTTACCCAATAACCAACTGTAGCAGGTTTGAGGCATCTGCTATTAACAGTGTAAAAATGGCAGCAATTTAAATATTCCACTTGAAAAGCAACAGGTGAATTTTCATTGGTTAATATAGGCTCCAGCCACTTTCCTGAATATTAATCTCAGTCACTCAGTGACCATCTGGGCAAAGTTTGGGAACCCTTCCTATAAACAGTGTAAGTAGGGCTGCAGTTTACACTTTCCCAGTGAGATTTGTTTTTGCCTCCGCCAACTTTGTGTAACCTGGACACACAGTCACTCAATGAAAAATGTTGTGAGCTTTGGGGTCCTTGGCATCAATAATTTGTATGTTCTAATGAAATGAAACAAATCTGATTTACTGTTTGTGGCTCTGTCCCCTTTTCTGAATTTGAACCCCAGTGACCCAATTACCAACTGTATCAGGTTTGAGGCTTGTGCCATTAACAGTGCAAGAATGGCAGCAATTGTAATATTCTCCTTGAAAAGTGACATGTGATTTTTGATTGGCATTTTTAGGTTCCACCCACTTTTCTGAATATTAATCTCAGTCACCCAGTAACCAGCTATGCTAAGTTTGAGAACTCTGCCATTAACAGTGAAGAAGGACTGCAGTTTACAATTTCCCAGAAAAATCTGTCCACCCATCTGCCCATCTTTTTGTAACCTGGACACACAGTCACTACACAATGACCAAGTTTGTGAGCTTTTTGGTTCCTGGCATCAAAATTGTGCTAATGGGAGTAGTTTATTTTTGGCTCCACCCCTTTACTGAATTTGAACCCTAGACACTTAACGACCGACTGTAGCAGGTTTGAGGCCTCTGCCATTAACAATTTAAGAATGGCTTCAGTTTCAATATTCCCCTTGAAAATCAAAAGGTGAATTTTGATTGGCTGCTGTAAGCTCCACCCACTTTCCTGAATATTAGTCCCAATCACCCAGTGGCCAACTGTGTGACGTTTGAGAACCCTGCCAATAACAGAATGGCTGAAATCAATATAACAAATCTGATTGGCTGTTTGTGGCTCCACCCCTTTTGTGAACATTTATATCACACTTTTCTCCTGGCGGACTCAAAGCACCAGAGCTGCAGCCACTAGGGCATGCTCTATAGGCAGTAGCAGTGTTAGGAAGACTTGCCTAAGGTCTCCTACTAAATAGGTGCTGGCTTAGAACCTTAAGCAGTGCCTGGATGGTGTAATGGTTAAGGGCTC